>NW_026858923.1:0-22278 GCF_026571515.1 Ruditapes philippinarum
TACAATTTAATTTATTAAGATCATTTCAAAATTTATAAACAACTAATCCTTAATAATTCAATGCATTCAAAGATGAAAAATTTAATTATCTAAATAATAGTATCCTGTTCCTGTCAAAATACAAAAATATTTTAATTATAATCTTATTATCGGTATATGGTTGTATTTGCAAAAATGTTCAATTCAAAAAATTAATTCAAATATAATAAATTTTAAGTTTCTCTTCCTATCAAGTGAGGTAAACAAAAGTATCTAAAATATTCTTATAAAAATTAAAGTGTAACTTTTATACTAACACTAATTAATACTAGTACCGGTATATACTTAGTAAACTTACACCTTTAATGGTTCAATGGGTTTTACATGACACATGTAAATAATAATAAATTTCTTCTAATGATTTTTTTTAAAATCCAATACAGATTTAATATGTTAATAAATCAGATTATCTGGATGAAATCAAAATTTTTAGACAAAAATAAGTTAATTACCACAATTCTTGTTTATAAATTTAAAATCTATGTACTCACACACTCAGGAAACCTGTTACATCTATGATACCAATGTTTAACTATGTTGCACTGTTATACTGTTTGTATTATATGACTTGACCATTAGCAAACAAATGTCCTAAATAAAATATTTCAGTTGAAAAGTATTGTATTCTTATGCACTAATGAGTTGTAGTTTACCTCTTCCGAATGTATGAAATGATTAAAGTCCTCTAATGTAGTAGCAGTAAAGATGTCCCTCAAAGTGTTTGTCCTCTTCCGTGTACATGTATGTAATAGTAAGATCCTCTGTTATGATGAGCCTCACAGTTGACGAGGTAGAAACTGACGGTATGGCACTGTATATATCAATATACACATGTCTATGAAAATGTCCTTTAAAACAGCAGTTGTACAAATTTTTCGTTCATTAAATGTACAGTTTGTGAAGGCAATCCGAATCTTAAGGCAATCCGAATCAATAACGAATTTTTCCTGTTAATTATTTTAAATTTGACCAAATATTTCATGGGAACCGGTATTTTCTTAAAATATAACCCTTTTGCTTTAAATTTATTGATAAACAATCAAAGTTGCAGGCGTTTACATGAATCAAACGTCTACTTGATTTGGACCACTTACAGACGATTTCGCGCACCTGCAAATATATTGGCTTCCCGAGTTGAAAATAATCATTTTGTATTCCACAGCATGGGAGCGAAAAAGAAAAAAAAAGAAAAAAAGAAAAAGGTAGTTTGCAAAATGTAACCTTACTATATATCTACACCAGGATAAATTTACTGTTGCAAATATTTCTGTTTAGTGTATTTTCTCGTTTAAGGTAGTACACCCCTAATGCACTATCTCCACTTTGAAGAGTATTCAAATAGGCTAGAATCACTGTAAAGTGTATTGAAACTGAGGGGCGTGGGTTCGAACCCCAGAAGGGGCAACTTTTTTTTCTATCTTTTTTTTTCTTTTTGACATTTTTTATTAATCTCTCAGATCCCTTATGTAAGAAAAAAGTGTTTTATTTTAATTATTTGATTTTTTAGGTATTTATTTACTAAATAATACCAAATTTAATAGCAAATATGATACCAGATATTTTAAAAATTTAATAAAATTAAAACTACACGGTAAAAGTATTTTATATTTTGCAAGACCAACCAAAATACATTTAAGAAAATTTAGGCAAACTTTGAAAACAGCCCCTCATTGTGAAAAGTTTTAGGGATATTTTAAATAAGGTTTTTTACACAGGGAAATGGTAAAATAAGTGTTAAAAGTGGGTGGGGTAGGGTTACATTTTTATACATATTTAAAACATTTCGTTTAAAAACACTCATTTGGCTTGTTTAATTTGTTACCTAAATGTCATTATTTGTTTCTTAACAATGAGCAATAAGAAAACATTTTTCATAATGATGATATTATAGATTACTTAGAGTTTCCTCATATCTGAAAAAAGCCCTTCTAGTAGCAAAGTTTTAGTTCAGAAAAATGTCTATAACTCATAAACCACACGGTAAATTTTGTTTAAAGTTTGCATACAGGTGACATTTAATGCATATAACTGCCCTGTGTTGTCAATTTTACAGTTCCTTATAGTGCCCATTAGGGGTGTTCTACCTTAATCTAAAACACGCGCCACAAAAGGAAATGCGAATCAACAAGGCGTGATGACGGGGGCCGTCTCAAGTTTGTAATCAGACTAATACATGATTTTTTTTAAATAATAATTAAATAATTTTGTTTTTATAAGTGATATTTCATCCATGAAGGTTGAGTTCTATTTCATTATTTATTTTTTCTTTTTATAATGATATAATAATAATATATATCATGTATAAGAAAGAAAGCTATCTTTGTAATTGCATGCTAACCAATGCATCTGTGATACCACCTCATGAGCTAAATATTATGGCTAAAAGCAAATTAGATGTGACACTTTAAGGAGAAATAAAGTCTGAAAAACTTTTTTATGTGGTTAAATTTCATTGCCAGATAATTGAAATTCATAAAAACTTACTTATTTTCAGGTTGAAGATGCTGTTATACTATAACCTTGTGTTAACATAGTTGTTTCTGAATTTTTATAGGTTGAACCTAGGCCAGCAACATCTAGTCCAGCAGTGCAAACTGCAAAAAAATTGAGAAAGAAATACAGAAGTAGAAGTTCGCCTGGCAAGGCCAAGGATAAGGTGTCAAGAGCAAGACGTGCATTGTATGAGGTTAAAGTTAATAAGGTACCTGTTAGAAAAGCTGCTAAAAAATACAATTTGTCCTATGGTTTTGTACAAAGGAGAGTTTCAGGTACTGTAGAGATCGGTGCATGTCATGGTACAGGCACTGTGTTTAACGCCAGTGAAGAGGGAGAATTTGTTGAGTATTTAAGTGAGATGGCTAAAAGAGGTATGGGCTTAAGACCTGGTGAATTTTTAGACAGAGTTCAAGAAGTAGTCATAAAAGAAGGTAGAAAGACACCTTTTAAGAATGGTAGGCCATCATATGATTGGTACAGGCGCTTTATGAACAGACATAAGGATATTCCAGGCATAAGACAAGAATCGTTACTAGAATCGTCTAGAGCTAAATTAACAAAGGCCAAATTAGATGACTGGTATAGTTCATACACAAAATTTTTAGTGGAAAAAGATCTAATGAATAAACCAGAACAAATCTGGAATGCAGATGAATCAGGATTTAGTTTGGGAAGTAAAGCTGGGAGGGTGATAGGACCATCAAGGACCTCATTTCCTACACAAGTACCACATTGTGCTGGGAGCTCAAGTAAAGCAAGACTGACTGTGATGTTTTGTGCCAGTGCAAGTGGGTCAATAATGCCTCCTTTCTATGTGTACCCAAAACCCCCTCCTAAAGGTATTAATCCTTTAAGCTGTAGTATTCCTGGAGGAAAAATTGAATATACTGATAAAGGGTGGATGGATGGACCAACATTTGCTAAGTTCCTTGATCATTTTGATTCCCATATTGTAACAGAAAGACCTGTTGTGTTGTTGATTGACTCTGTTAGCAGTCATATTGGTTCAAAAATATTCCAAGAAGCAAGAAGTAAGAAGATTGAATTATATAGAATTGTACCTAACGCCACGCACCTCATGCAGCCTTTGGACAAAGGTGTTTTTGGCCCCATGAAAACTCAGTGGTATAAGACTGTAAGAAAACATAATCGTGAAAACCCTGGAATTCCAATAAACAAAGGTATCTTTGCAGAGAAATTAAAAGATGCCTACAATGAATTTTATAGGCCAAGTATTGTTGTGAATAGTTTTGCCTCTTCAGGAATATATCCAGTAAACAGGGCAGTCATTTCTGATGATCAGCTAAAAACAGGCTTAACTTTTAACACAGACAGTGAACAATTAGAAAAGGATTCTATACAAAAGGAGTCTTCTGATCATGCTGAATCTCAGTGCCTAAATGAGAAAGTCTTTAACACATATGTCAGTGTACTAAAAACACCAGTCAAAGAAAAATATGAAAAACGACAAGCAGAGGGATACAATTTGCATGGAGTTTCCCCTGGGTATGACACATATATATTGCTTAAATCAAGGATTGGTGAAGAATCAAGTTACCAAGAAGATTCTATACAAAAAAAGATAAGTCAACAGTTACTTCTAGAGAAGGCTTTGTTAATGTTCAAATACCAGGTCAAAAGTCAGTTCAAGGACTACAATTATTAGCAGATGCTGCCTCTCGCATGACACCCTGTGTCACTTCAGACTTTGTTCAGAAGAGAAAAGTATCAGATGAATTCAATGTCCAAGATGTGTCGCCAGTTATGAAAGCCGCACTTGTCATGCCAAAAGTCAAAGAAATTAAAAAGAAGAAACGAACTAGCATACTTGATAATTTGCCTGATAACTTAACTAGTCCAGAGACTATCAGAAAACTTGCTTTGAAAGACATAGACAAACTAGACAATTTGCAAACAAGGAAAAAAGAGCTAAAGCAACATATCTTTTAAAATCAAAAAGAAGTAAAGATAAACAAAATTTGAAAAAAATAGAGACAGTCTCAACAACCACTGAAAATGAAGAGGAAGCTATGTGTATGGTCTGTGAATTAACATGGAAGGAGGACCAGGATCTCATGCTTGGTCACACATGGATCCAGTGTGACAAATGTGAAAGTTGGATTCACGAACATTGCTTACCAATAGATATGAAATATGATTCTGTGACAAATAGAGATATAGACTTCATGTGTCACAAATGTGAAAGAGACAAATAATATGTGAAATAGTGTACAAGTATTGCATATCATAAATATTGTTTTTTAATATTTTTTTTTATTTCAATATGACTTAGATGAAAACATAGACAATGTCAAACAATTTTATGAACGTGTTTTTAATAAGTCTAAGCAGCTGTATGCACTAAATCAGTTGTTTACTTCAGTTTGACTTTTGTTTATACATTATGACAGAGTTAATTGTTAATTGCATACATAAGATGATGATATATAATATATGCATATTTCATCCATGACTATTCCATTTTGGTTTTAATTATTCTAAAATAAATTTGAAAATTAATACTTAACAACTTCATTTTTCATTCTGCTCACTTACTTTATTGTATCATTTTAGGAGAAGGAGGAAATCCGTGTAGAAAATTGTGTAATTAAAGGTTATTAGCCTTTAAAATAAAGCCCCCCATGACATCACCACCAACACAATTGATGGTAGATATGGAATATACAAACATCCATGATATTGATGCATGTCTAGTATGGGTACCTGATTTGAACCAGTTTGAATCTGACCTACACAACACTATTACTGATGAAGACAGATATTACCTGTTGGTCATGTTCCTCGTACTCTTGCCAGTTCCTTCAGAAAGCTTATTGAAATGGGTGCGTCTGTGAATTGTGAGGCAAATGATCACCCTCAACCAAGCTTCCCTCCATGGCCAGCACCCCAAGAAAAGGGTGGAGGTGCTGTTATTCCATGCACATATATTATAAGACATGATAATAAACAACAAGCTATTGATATTGTGAAAGAGGCCCTAATGAACATGAGTGAAGGGGAGTTTATTAGACTGTCATATTGACCATTTTATTTCTGTGATGTAAAAACAAGTTTATACTCTCAATTTCCCCAAGGGTGCTATTCACATTGTTTTGACCTTTAATATGTTTAATCATGTTATTCATGTAATATTATATTCATGTATAAAAAATTAATAGAAAAAATATTTAATTTTTGTTATGTTGTTATATATACTATAACAATATAACAAAAAATAATTATTTTTTCTATTACAGATTTTTTAATGAATGGATACAGTAGGCCTAGACCTATATTACATGAATAACATGACTTAACATATTATAGATCAAATCATTGCAACTAGCACCTTTGAATTTGCCATGTAACAAAGTGATTAAAGAACGAAAAATGATTTTTACAGTGTCTTTAGATTTATTTGTAGGTGCAGAGGTTCTGTCTTAGCTTAACTGTCAAAATTTGACAGCTAAAGTTATTTTTGAGACAACCCCCAGTTATGATTCGGATTACCTTCACTTGATCCACATTTACTACACAATGGGCTATATAGAAACTGTCTCTCTTTCAAAACACACGACAATGAAATGCAGTGACAAGATTTCTTTTAAGGTACTGTCATTTGAAAACAAAAACACAAAAACAATGTTTTTAATTACATATTTAATATTAATACGATAGCGAAATACATATATTGATCCGGATTGCCTTCACAAACTGTATTGAAAAATTTTCGACATCAATTTATTATGAATTGACATAAATAACAAGATTTCTCACCACACCAAACGCTTCCCTCTTCTTCCTGCCTGTGGAATTCCGTCCTCGGAATTATGAAAACTTGTGATATGTCGCCCTTTGAAGTGTACGTAAAATCCACAATTAATGTAACAAAATGGCTTGATTTAATAACAAATCAAGTTGAACACTGTTAGCTGAAATCTTTTTATCAGTTCACAGCACTTCAAATATAAATCAATCCAAATGATGTTCCGACGAAAATATTAAAATCCTTCACTTACATTAAGTGGCACAAAATTTAAACTTCGTTGGGCGCCATTTGTAACTATGGTTATTTTAATAAATAAATACAACCAAGTATTTCTGGGTTCTTCTTTTATTTTCTTTTAATTGTAAACGTGTCACTGTTCGCTTCAAGTTCAAATACACTTCAGTCTATAATAAAAGGACACAGTGCTCAGTATACAGCATTACAGTAGTCAAATAAAGTCATTGACCTGCAAATACACAATAAAATCAAATGACAAACAAGTAAAATGGTTTCCTGCGGGGAACATTTTTAATGATATAAAGATATTCCATTTAATTATTTTCAACATTGTTTGAGGGGGAATAATTATCAGGAATATAGTTGACAATAATCGATCAATAAAGAAGAAGGTCTTTGGAAACTGGTGACGGTTGATGACCGGAGAAGGTCAAACATAAAACAATTATTTCTTTTTATGAAAATGATTAAATAGGCCTACCATTTTATGAATAATTCGGAGTAAAAAAAGTAAACACACAAGTTTACGCAGAAAATATCTATATTTATTCTGGCAGATGCCACTACGAATATTTTAATTTTGTAGATTTTCAGTATAAACAATATATTTTTTGTAAAATTTGAGATAGATATTAAAGAAACATTGATAATTTTCAAACACATCATTCAAGTTTTTCCTACTAAAACGGTAAAATAATTATAGAAAATTAGAAATATCACGTTCTTAATTAGGTGTCACTCGAGGTAAATCCGTAACGTACCGGCAAACGGTATTTAGCCAGGTTTTCGAAAAGTCAATTAACCAATCATGTACGGTTTACAGATCACATGCTACTCCATGTACCGAAAACAGGTCACGTGCTCCTCCATGCCTCAAAAGTTAAACGCGTACCAATACCCTGCGGTCTCCAGACCGCAGGGAATAATACAATACTGTCTGAAGCCTGAAAACTATCATTTACATAATACAATGTATTACAACGACAATGTTACAAATACATAATCAAGAAGTAGTAATATACATACAATGTATATCAAAATACTCTGGTGTGCCAAGTGGTCCATTAATCATCCATCACTTAATATTATCAACATTATCCATATATCTCAATATTCTATGCTGAACATAAAATACTCAATTTATACAAAAAAGGTATTTACATCATAAATACAATACACAAATACATTGTTTATAAACTTACCAAGTTATGGACCTGCTCACACAAACAATCTCTCCCGTGAACTGTGTACTTCAACTGTTAAACAAAGTAACCCACAAATAGTTAAAACAGTTCCATTCCAAAATCAATCAATATGTCTTCCACAAGTATCAAACACCGCGCTCTACTTGAGTGAGTAGTGTTATATCAACCAATCAGAATAGAGATAAAACCAAGGTTGAAGATAACTAAATAAATAATGAATAGGGCTTAGACCACTAAATAAGACCCTGCCACAGTTGACGTAATAAAGTTTTTTCGTCAGGAATACATTTACATTGTGATGTTGACAACTAAAATTGTTAGGCCGTTCTTGAATTATGGATTTGTAACATACTGAATTATGATGTGTTTCTTTACATATTTCATTTGCTAACCCAGATTTCTCCACAAATTGAACAATGTTTTATTAATGAGACGGATTAACACTTTAAAAAATCTGGATCATCATTAGTGTAGGAGTCATGTCATTCAGGAGTTTTGAAGTTAAAAAAATGGAATCTACGGAACTGGATAGAAACTCGCAATGAAGGAATCTTAAGAATGCGAATTTGTTGTGACGTTTATAAAGATCTATTTCGAAATTCAAAGGATTATATTCAGCTTAAAAGTAAGTGCAATTCATGTGACTCGGTGTACTTGTTGCTTATTTTTCATTTTTTAAAGTTTTACATCGGGCATTGCAACTAAACTGTTTCATCTTGTAGATCCAGCTTTGTAAAATAATCATGATACGACCCCGAGAACGTCATGTATATTTTAGAAAAATAACACGTGCTTTCTCCCGTTCATCTTCAAATGAAGAGTACTTCGGCAATGGCTACGGAAAATAAACAACAGAGATTTAGAGCGCTCTACCATAGAGAAATCATAATTTGCTTTCACAAGAAAAGTAGATCTAGGCACTTTAGAGAAAAATCCTGAAAACTCTCGAGATTGACTTCTTTTTAGTTTACAAAAATAGTTTAATTTTTATTCAACCTCGTTTTGTTTATTCATTCCAGACAAAAGTTCATTTCCATTTTCAATGGGACAGACTATAGTGTAGTTACAAACCCGAAATTTTCAACCATGCAGGATAACGCTTACTGCAATGACGTTTCGTCACCACTATAATTATATATATATGCTACACTGTAGAATTTTCAAGAAAATTGAATTTATAGTGATCATCCGACCATGACCAACGCGAGTAAATCATGTACAATATAGCTTCAATTAGAAATTGAGCGGATATAATTTGATAGTTCGCGTAATTCTATGAAACGAGATAAGTGACTTTGATTGACAGCTCGCAATTTTCAACCTACTCGGCCTTACCTAATCCTCATATATTTTGTTTGTATTATTCCAGAATTTTTTTATTTTTTTTAAAGACAATTTTTATCGAATACTTTTTTATAGTTTAAAATTGAAAAGTGTGTATTAACGTATAATTAGATGAGGAAACGATGAAACCGACAACTTTCGGTTTACTTTTAGCTAAAGAGACTTCAGCGAACAGGTTTTATAGTTCTGCTAGACCTTTTCGCTGAAGCCAATCCCGTATCGAAAGTCAACCAGAACCGTGACATATTTATATGATGCTGTAATTCAATAAATTGCGTGATCTGGACAAAAGCTATTTTAAAACAGGTAGTTGGATATACTTGGGACACTTCAGTCTATATTTTTGAACACAGAACGTTAGATTGATGAAATAATGCCTCAAAGTTTATAAGTGGCTTCACATTTCATGACATTCGCCGCCATTGCTGCCATAATTATCACGTGACTAGCGAGAATTTAGGTTCGAATACCTTTTGGCAGTTAGCATGACATTTGGTGAGACGTGTCCAAAATGCTACTTTTAATTGAAAACATGGCAATCGCAATTGTGAATAACGGTGTATTTATTCAATAACATACATTGTACCAAAAACATGCTTGATTTATATTGTTTTGAGTGATGATTCATGAATTATTTGTTTGTTTTTATTTAAACTCGTACATTAACTAAAAATAGTGTATGGTCCGTTACTAAAAATAGATGTTATAATTCCCAAAACTTGAAGTCCCGCGAGATTTCATTTGAAAGCAGACTCCATTTTGGTAAACATTCTCTGCATATTTCCCTAAAAAATAGTTGGGTACATAAATGTCATTGAAGTTTCATTTAAAAACAAAACATGAATTGATTCAAAATTGATTTGTTTATCAAATGGTATTTTTATTTGACTCAAATTTGATTAATAAGGGTGATTTTAATAGGTTTTATCTACGGCACACGAACTGCCAAAATTCTGGTAGACTTTGCAGATAGGGTTGACCCATATAGTCTAGTCAATATACGCTAATTTGGGGGTCAACCTAGAACTAATTGCAAAAGTTTTAAAAGTTTGTTTTTCTGAAACTACTATGTATGTACATTTATCCATAAAAAGTCCTGAACTTTTGCTGCTGCCATTGCTGAGAAAATGATGCCTGAATTACATGGTACCTTGGATTTCATGAAAAATATACAAAATCAGGATGTCAGTTTACATATCAATATTTATTGTAAATTTTAAAATTGTATTAATTATATCATTACAATATCAAATAATAAATAACAAAATCATAGTGTCAACCAATAATAATACAATTATCATATGATTACTAACTTTTTACTTAAACTGCAAAATAATATTACCCCACCCACTAATGCATTTTACAAAAGTATAACAAATGTATTCCAGAAATAATTCCTGATAACATTATTTAAGTAAATAAGATTTTGACAGTTTCATCACACAAAACACATTAAATCCATTTTAAGGTTCAAAGGAACGTTTTTTAACACTCAAAAATGTAATTATAAGGTATGAGCCTCTGGTGATGTGCGACTACTGCCGTGCTGGCGCTATCATAGCAACGTCTAACATTTATTTACTCATGGTTACAGGTATTGTTGCAGAATAGATTTTGTTTGGTTGGTTGGTTTTATGGCGCACAAACACAAATTTGGCCATGTGCGCCGAAATAGGAAAGATAAGTTGGCTAACCTCGGGTGTTAAAACTTTAAAAAGCAACACCAGATAACCTCACCTGCTTGAGCATAGAGATGTGCATAGACTCCAGCAATTCGAACTTATTTAGTTGTCCCTTACAATCACGAAGAGATAAACAGTGGCTGCATTGCAGGATTGTGTAATAAGTAATTGATAAAATAATTAATTGAATCGAGAATTATATTTTGTTTGTGGTTACCGTCTCACCAACATATAAAAGAAACATGGCGCCTTTTAAGATAACCATGTAAATGATGACCACAGGGACCTCGCCGTGCATTATTTCAGGCACAAACGGACGCCTGAGTAGAACAAGCTAGCCGAATAGTCGCCTCACATGAAAGAATATGGCCCTTATATGGCTCAAAGTTAAAACATACATTGGTGAGAGGTTTATGGTTTAAAGCCAACGACCTTATCCACTCCCCACCCCACAACAAGATAGTAAATCAGTTAGTAATTAAAGATGTACGGTCGCCCATATGGGCTTGCCGGTGGCGACCTTAAATAAAAGCATTAAAAAACAAACTTTAGAGCCATACGGTTAGCTCAGTAGGTAAAACGTTAGACTGTGACCTACACAGACCTGGGTTGGTTTCCAGGACTGTGTAGGTCACCTTCGTTGTGATTGATCATGAGTTATTAGTACTGTACGTCTGTTCTGGTACAGAAGTTACAGTTCATTGAGTAAATGAAGGCAATAGTACAAGTAAAATAATTTAAAGTTTCCCCAGGAATTATGCGGTGGCTAAACTGTGCTCTGGTTAATTCAATGTTGCTTACTGTTGTGATCCGTAGTACCAACCATCATCATAAACCAGACACCAATGACCATCATTAATGTAAGTAAATGAAAAGACCTTTCAATAGCATCTCTCTGTTCCCTTTCTTTTCTGGTTAACCAGGACTTCTGAATGTAAGTGGTTCATGTATTTCTATCTGATATGCCCTCAAGATGCCTTTTTCAAGTTTTCAACTTTACTGTCGCACAACGTCAAAATAAAAGCGACATATAAAGTTATGGAAACCAGAACAAGTTTACTTTATGACCTACTTGACAAGCATATTGATCAGCCGAATTGCTTCCGCCGTCAGGTTATATGTTTAGCTCAAAAGGTAAGTTTTAAAGTAATATATAGAGGATATTGAATGAGTGTTGGTTTAATTTTAAATTTATTGAACGAGTTAAATAAAATCTTATTATGCGAGCCTCTGTCGAGCATAATATTGTTTTAAATATTCAACGAATTCAATTAATTTAGAATTGAATCTACACGAATTTAATATTCTTTTTATCACATATTCAAAAAGAGAACGCTTTGCAGTTAAAACGAGTCTTTTTTAATTGACGCGCGCCTATATTTGATCATTTTCAAAATTATTTTTTATGCTTTAAATAAATCATTTTATATGGCAGACATCTCGGGTTACACAGCCATTTGCATGGGACATTCTACTATATATGCCAAGACCATTATTTATTATAATTTCAATTTATAAAAATACAACTTTATATGACATAAATATGACATGAATGGGTAGACATGCGGCGAATGTTACAGTGTCTATTTTTACATAACATATAATTACATTGTTTCAAAACACTTATTTGCCATTTGATCTTTTTGGTTATTTAAATTATTATTTTTTACACGCCAACTCATTTTTTAGCCAAACGGCAAATCAAGACAACAGCAACAAATAAGAAAAATTATATGAAAAATATGCAGGAGAATAAATGTATTCATGATCAAATTGGAGAGCGTTCGTTGCCAAAATTTTAGATATGTAAAGTGTTTATGTTTGAAAATGCGAATGTGTAAGCGTAATGTGTAATCTTATCTTTAAATTTGAGGTTCATGCTTTTAAATAATACGTTTACATATAGATCGAAACGACTGACCTACCATGACAAAATCCCAACTAGTTCGTATCTTCCATTGCATGTTTGCACACTTATAGTTATCAATATTTACCGTGTACATATTTGTTTCATTTATTTAATTATTTTTATTCTCATTTTACCATGTTCATGTACGTGTAAACTGTCCAGGCCACGAACCGACTGTCTGTGATCAGCATAAAACCTTTTATTTCGGAAATGTCTGATATTTCCATATCATCGATAGCCAACGGGAAACAAATGGTGTAACAAATGTTGCAGTATTGATGAGAGTTGTCTTATATTATATAGTATTTAGAACTTGTTTCTTTTTTATCAGTAGGTACATTTAGAAAACCGATTCATGATATAACATCGCATGATTGTATTTCTAAAACGTTAAACAAACTGTTATAAAATTAAACTTTCTTTTTTTTATTTAAATATTATACCAGAACGAACAGAGATGCATCATACAAACTTAGCTTTAACTTTGATACAAAACTTAAAATCGAAACAGCAGTTTGACCAACTAGACCGGCCAATATCGTGTAATATAATTTTCTTAAGTTAAATGTTAAAGTTGTGCTTGATTTGATGGTTTACCCTTAAATGTACTGTGTTGGAATGTCAACGGACTAATAAGACATATTACTGATAATGATTTTATTTCGTTTATATCTAGTTATGATTTAGTGTTTCTGAATGAGACTTGGATTTCGAAAACTGACTTATATAGATATGATATTTCCGGATTTACTTGCATTCAACTTAGTAGAAATAAGGTAAAGAACAGTAGCAGAGGTAGATACAGTGGCGGTATTTCTTTATACTTTAATAATGATATTAAAAATATATATAACTGTAGCAGAAATGAACCAATATGGATATATGTGGATTAAATTAAGTCAAGAACTATTTTCATTTAATGAAGATGTATTTATATGTCACTTGTATATACCTCCCGTAAATTCTAAGGTAATTAAACAGGAGGAATTTGATTTTTTTGAAAATTTAGAAAATAATATTTTGAAATATAACGAATTAGGCAAAATATACGTAACTGGCGATTTTAATAGTCGCACCGCCAATTTGCCTGACTATTTTTTATTTGATAAATACTTAGACGAAAACTACCCTTTTGTTAACCGAATAAACATACCCGAACGAGTGAACAGAGACCACGTGATTGATACGCACGGGCGTCGTCTGCTGGATTTGTGTATATCAACCGGTTTGTCGATAGCAAACGGTAGAGTGTCACATGACCGCGATACGGGCGATTACACTTACTGTTCACATCAAGGGCAAAGTACCGTAGACTACTTACTATTAAATCGTTATGATTTCGACTCATTATTGAGTTTCGAAATTCTCGATTTCAACTCATTTTCGGACCACGCGCCTTTAACGTTTAGTTTGCCTAGAAAGAATTTAAACAAAAACTATCAGTCAGTACCTTCCGTTAATAATACATCTACACAAAGAATTGTATGGGATCAAAATAAAGTCAGTCTGTTTACAGAAAATATAAATAATAAAAGAAGTACGTTTTTGCAATTATCAAACGCTTTAAATATAGAACCAATAGATGTTGTTGTTGAAAACTTTTCATCGGAACTTTTAAAATCTGCTTCTGATGTATTCAGACAACAAACAAACGTAGAAAAAATTAATACTCGCAAAAACAAAAATAAATGGTTTGACTATGCTTGTTTACGCGAAAAAAAAAGCAGTTCAATAGCGTCCGAAATAATTTCTTGCGTAACAGAGATAATGATGATATCAGACGGAACTTTGTGCACGCGCGTACAAAATATAATAAAGTTAAAAAAATCGCGAAACGGAAATTCAAAATTAACGAGGGCAAAAGACTAGAAGATATAGCAAAGAAAAATCCTAGAAATTTCTGGAAAACCCTGAAAAAAATTAAATAAGAATGTCATAGACAACCCAGAATCTCTTTATATTAATGACCTACGTGATCATTTTAAAACACTTTTTGGGGAAACCAGCTCAAACGATATGAGTGGTAATGTCTTCGTCGGTTCCGAAATTCCGGAAATTGATATAAATTTTACAGAAACAGAGTTACGGACTGCCATTTTTTCGCAGAAAAATAATAAATCGCCAGGCAGTGATCAGATTACTAGCGAAATGCTAAAAAACTCATATGACCTATTCACAATTACTTTTGAATAGGTTAACTTCCTGGTCAAACAAATATGAGAAAATTTCCAAAAACCAATTTGGCTTTCAAAAGGGTAAATCGATAACTGACTGTATATTTATTCTCCATTCTATTATTCTTAAGGTACTTAATTCTAGGAAAAAGCTATATTGCGCCTTTATAGATTACCAACAATGCTTTGATAAAATAGATAGATATTTTTATATGAAAAACTTGTTGCTGCAAATCTTAGTTCCAAATTTGTTCGAGCTATCAAATCGATGTATACTGTAGTAAAATCATGTGTAAAGTTTAAAAATACATATTCCGATTTCTTCAATTGTGATATCGGTCTCAAGCAGGGAGACCCGAGCTCGCCTCTGCTGTTCATGCTCTTCGTTAGAGATATAATACAAAACATAAACACTGACATAGATGATATATTAAGTCTAAATGAACAAAAATTATTTCTCATTCTATATGCAGATGATCAAGTGCTGTTTGCAATGTCCCCTGAAAGTTTACAGTCAATGTTAAATGACGTCGTTGTTTATCGTAATACTTGGGGTTTCAAAATAAATACGTCAAAAACCAAGGTCGTGATCTTTGAAAAGGGAAGAACCACAATTTTTTTTTTTTATATTAATGACACACAACTTGAAATAGTAGACTCTTTTAAGTACTTAGGAATTACTCTTTTTAAAAATGGCAATTGGTCGAGGACACAAAAATGTATTGCTCAGCACGCATCGTTTGCATTATTGAATTTGTTTCGTTTGTTTAATAACGCAGAATTTACTTTTTCAAAGAAATTTTACTTATTTGACACGTTGGTTGGTTCAGTTCTTAACTTTGGATCTGAGATTTGGGTGCACCATAAGGCCAGGGAGATAGAAGTTGTACACACGAAATTTTTACGACGAATACTTTGCGTTAAACGATCAACCAACCTATCGGCACTATATGGTGAAACTGGTCGTTTTCCCCTTGAAATTATGCGAAAGATTACTATGTAAAAATACTGGATGAAAATATTATCGCAAAACTCAAATTCACTGATTTTACAGATATTTCTAATACTTAAAAATGACACTGATTTTAATAGACATTACGCACGAAATAACTAGGCGTACCAAATCAAGACTATACTAGATAGCCATGGTTTTAGTTATATTTGGGATCACCAATTTGAAATCGACATTCCTTTCGATGAAATTAAGAAAAGAATTCATGATTCATACATGCAAACATGGTATGGGGAAATTAATAATTCAAATCGACTTAATACATACGCGATATATAAACATGAATTCGAGCTTGAGAAATACCTTAATTTCATCTACGAAAATAAATACCGAATAGCATTAACTAGATTTAGAACTTCGTCACATAGCTTAAATATTGAAACCGGAAGATATAATAACATCCAAAGAGAAGATAGATTATGTAGGTTATAGAGTATGAGCTGGAAATGGAAAAGGTTACCCCCTCTGGGTATTTTATGGGACCCATGTAGTTTTAAAGATAAACATATAGGAAGACATTTGCAACTTGTTGTCTGACAGAAACGTTTACCATTAAGACACAAGCCAATGTGAATTATCTGCCCCTGTCACAATTTTTTAATAAACAGCCTAATTGAAATAACCATTATTTTTTTAACCAAAGGAATTGTTATGTAGTCGGTTTTCGTTTTAGATCAAAGACAAGGTCTCTAAAATGATTTACTTCATAATTAATTGATGTTATTACTTTTCAAAATGGCCGCCAAATTCAAAATGGCCGCCATTTTCCTCTTATTTTATTAACATTTTAATATAAACTTTGTGGTTTTGTTAAAAAAAAGCAAAACATCACTTAATCATAAAAAAGTTGTTTGTATAGATATTATGAAGTTAAATAGACTTCTTGTTGTTCAATTTGGGTTAATGATAATGCTATTAAAGAATATAAATTACCCCCCCCCCCCTTCCAATGTTTTGCAATACAGTTTTTTAGTCACATATTAATTATTACTCGAAATCTTCTTCGAAAATTACATCAATATAAATTTCCATCTCAATTTCCTCTAGATCACCTTCTTGAACATTTTAATCATCTTCTAACACTTCACTAGCATTTTTATTAGCTATGATTTCAATTAATCCTGGTGATAGTATATTTTCCTCTGTCCAGGTACAATGTATATGTGAGACCTCCGGTTGTACCAGTATTCCGACCATATCTATCAGGACTTGGAATTGACAAAAGGCATTTCACCACACAAATACTTGGTAATTTGATCTAAAAATATGCATCTTTAATGTGGAAAGATATGGTGGTATTGAACGCAAGTCAATAACATAGGTAATTGTAAGTATGTCTGCATTTGGTCTAAAATTTTGTCTGAAAATGTCAACGCACAACTTATTTATGTCACTTTATTTGTCTTTCCTTTATAAAATGCAAACAAACTGTTCTAGAATTTTGAAATCTTATTCTTGAATATCAACACTCTCGCCCATTCTCTTGAAGACTGGTTATAAGTATATATTCAGGATATATATAAAAATAAATGTTTACGGCTTTAATTTTCCCCCTCATGAAAAAGGGCTCGTGTATCACATCCGGTGAAACTATGTAGCCCAATCAATGCTTTGCAAAGATCTTCTCCTTAATTTGTCTATCAATGATTTTATTTACTTTCAACAGTCTTCTATTATTACTATTACCCACACCAGTGTCAAATAGTATTAATCTGTTGATAGACTGTGCTTACGTTAGAAGTAATATCATAACATTAGTATCTGGATATCGTACAATTATTGCTTTGTCATCATTTTCAGCCGCATGTAACATGCGTAGCATAATTCTGGTATCGGCTTCCTCCTGAGACAAACAATGTATGTAGATCCGGAATCGGTATTACTTCTACTTTTCCATCTTTACTTTGGATGCATACACATGTCTCTTCACAAGCACAAGATTCTCCTTCCGTCCAATTTCCCTGCATATTTATCTTTAGACAATTCCTCTAATATCAATCTTATGTTTTTGTTACCTGACCTCTGTTCATTGTATAATCGCCTTCGAGATCATGCATTAGTTTTGCCTTGGCAGTCTTTGTTGGTAAAACATCTGCTGTAGCTAGAGACCAAGGCACTGGTCCAAGCGGGTATGTAAGGGTCTTTTCAAGGATAATGTCATTTTCTTCTGATAACATGATAAGCTGACCAAAGACATTGCCAGCGGCCTTAACTTCAACAAGATTGTTTCTGAGTTTATGTCACTTTCTTAACGTTCTTTGTATCGGCAAAGGTTTTTCAGTTTTGCATAAAAACAAATAGTTTTATCAACCAGACGTTCTTGGGCGAGCTTTCTGTGTGCTTCAAGTCCATTTCGGTAGGCATCAAACAGACTCTTTTCGATCTCCTCTGGTGCAGGATCCCCTGAACTTAAACAAATAAACACATCCCAATTATCTGTTGCAAATGGATTCATAAAGTTAGTTATTGATTCTTTGAGTTTCGTGACATTTTTTTTTCAAATGCAGCTATATTTGCTGGTTGTGTATCAATGTGTGTAGAAGAATCCGCTGATATGCTGGCCATGCGGAATGTAGCCACAACATAGCTGGATCTCGAGTGTTGTGTTTGACTCCATCTGTAGTAGGCAGCAAAGTTTCTGCTGCCAATCCTATTATGCCTCAACGAGACTTTGCACATCTGTTTATTATTTGCTCAATAGTTATATTAACAGCATTACAGAGCCAGGCACATTGGATCTGCTTACACTGAAACCGTTATTTTGAAGAAGCTTTCTTGATCCGGTGTGTTGAATCAATTTATCAACATAAGAACATATACAAATAGATATTTTGCATAATTTTGATGATCATATCCAAAGAATAATTGTAGCATATTTTATAATGTTGATATGTATAGGTCAAGATCATTTTCCTTCGTTGCTCTCATAAAACAAAGAAGCAGCCAAATCTTAACAATAAATCCCTTCTTCAAATATGTGCTGTCTTCCCTAAGTGACCTTTTCCGACGTCTTCCTTGAACTCCTGATACCTCTTGATAAGTACAATGACAGAATCATTAGCTAACACATCTTCAAGGTGTTCACGTCTTTGATTCTCAGCTAGCACATTTAACGCTTGGTTGATATCTTCCAATGCACTAGAGTTGTGGATTTGGATAACTAGTGCTACAAAATCTTCAAAAAGAAATCTTTCAAGAGCTTCATCTGTAAACACATTAACACATCCACTCTTCTCTATCAGGATTTCTGAGAAACCACTTCCACGAAGCCGTTTGCCAATCGCCCCTAGGTATGAACCTAGCAAACGGAAAGCCCCTAAATGTATGATAGTATCACTGTACTTAGTCGGATTTTCCATACTGTAGAATATGCCTTTTAGCAGCGGCAAAATCAAAGGTCACAAATGTGTATTGTTGGTTTACAGCTCTTGAAACACTTGAAATTTCTAGAATTTTCTTAACAGTTGCATTTTTTGTACTTTGGGCAATTAAAGTACATTGGTAGACATGTACTCTTCTGTAGAGGATGTTTGATCATGCAACTCAGAGGTTAGAGAGATCCAGCCAGCCCAACTTGGAACAACCTGCTTGTCATGTACACATGAACCATAGAAAGTCAGATAAAACAGCAAAACCTGAAACATTTCCTTTGTCGAAACTTATAAGTATTGATAAATGGTTCTTATTTCCCAGTAATTAAGCTTTCAGCTAATTCTTCAGAACTGTATTTAACAGTGCATGCCTTAGTCGCCTGAATATTTGATATATTAGTGGATGTTTGTTCTCTTTTAGTGTCATCATCATCATCATCTTACGGCTGTTCTCTTCCTTGAAAAACAATTTTGTGTGCAGTAAGGGTTGTTATTTAGATGGATTAGATGGAAATGGTCCCAGAACAAATTTGTTATCAAATTGCTTTTACAGAAATTGCATCAGGGAGAACAATGTCCCGATCAAGAGTACTGTTACACAGTTTCCAACTCCAAAATCTGAGAGGAGTATGACTGACAATGTCCGAAATGATTCATCAGTGTCTTATGCTGTCATATGCTGTGTTGCATTTCAATAAAGATTTATTCAACAAAATCACTCTAAAACAATTGATTTTAAGGGAAAAGCATACTATTACTAAAGCATACTGTTATCTGCTTTTTTTTCTAATGGCGCAATGAAAATAGGGGAAGTAACTTTATAATGTTTTTTAAAGGGCAGTAACAATGATAATGAAATGTAATACATTAATCTCAATTATTATTCTAATAATAATAAAAAACTACCAACAAAAGGCTTAAGTCATTTTAAATAAAATAAGAGTAAGAACAGTTTCCTTTGGTGGAACTCAACGAGCAGCCTTTGTCAAATAGTCATTGTGGTGCGGGTAAGCTCTACAATTCATTATAGTGATATGGATATACAGAAACAGAACGGAACGGAGAAGTCAACTACCAACTTTTCAAATTGTTTTTCATATAAGTGAGAGTATATTAAGTTTCTAGAGAAGACAAAAAGTCAATATTCGCATGAAATTCAATTAAAAGTATCTTATCGAACTTTAAAGGCAGCTCAAATCGACCCCAAATTTTTATGGTTCATATCTCTATAAAATTGAAATAATATTCAAGAGCACAACATTTAAAATTCTACCTAGAATAGAGTTAGTTTCACTAAGCATATCATTTACATTTGTGTATAATTAATAATTACATCAAACTATGTATAAATGGGTTTAAACACATTAAATATTGTTATGAATTGTTTATCTGTTCAATAATTGGCGGCCATTTTAAAATGGCGGACACCATTAATTATGTTATTTTTACGTTAAAACTTAAAACTTTTTGTATAAAACATAAAACATATATTTACAACTCAAAATAATGTTTAGATCACAAATTTACTCTGTCATAGAGAAGATATCTGAAGAAATCTTATAAAACTTATATAGAAAAAATATGATTTAAGGGGAGATAATCAACTTGTTCTATTAGATTCATGGTAAACGTTTCAGCTAAACAACAAGTGTCAATCGATAGCACATACCCTAAGCTTCAATACTATATAGGTGTACAAAAATACCCAGGGGGGGGGGGGTAAGGGGGGGGGGTTATGCTAGCTCAGCGTCTATTATGTAATATGAATCAAATCGAATCGGAATACCATTTTCTTCTAGTTTGTCCTTTTTATCGTGATTTAAGAAAAAATATTTTCAGCCTTACTTCTGTCACTGGCCAAATATCAAGAAACTTGAGTTACTTTTATCACATGTTCGAATAAAACTATTTATAATGTAGCTTAATTTATATACTATGCGAATCTAAGTCGCGACGCATAAATAAAAGTTCATACAGCATGTTTAATCTATAATTAGTTTAACTCACGATTTTTTCCCGTATTTAGTTGGTTTACTACTAGATAGAAGTATTTTAAGTATTAACACGCGCACGAGAATCTCATTTTACGCGCAGGAGGTATAAACAGAAACCTTGTGTAGCTGATTCAATTTAAATTTAAATGACCAGACTTTTTTCTTGTAGTTTATATTTAAATGATCAGTCTGTTTTCTTGTATCAAAAGTAAAATATTATCAATTAAGTATTAATTATAATTGATAATCATGTACTCTTCTGTAAACCATGTTCTCTTTGTATATTATACTCTGAATGCTATAAACATTGTAAAATGTTTAATGTTGAATAAACTATTATTGTATTGTATTGCAGTGTACTATTCATGTATTCAAATGGATTTTGACAAAGTGATGTAAAAGCCATATTAATAAAGTCTCTGGACAATTATCTTGTAATGCCGAGAAGATGGAAGAGAAAAGTGATCACAGTACTTAAACTTGGACACATTGCCTTAATAAATGCGCACGAGCCCGAAAATGTTTGCAAATATGAAGTTTCTAGTTATATAACGCTTAGCGCTACAATTACAGGATTATACCAAACTGTCAACTGGGTACACTACAAAAATTCAGTTTAAACTGTGTCTTTTTTCACAGGCTTTACTTTACTTTGGAACCATATACCGCTTTTCAGTGAATGGCACGATAGTATCACATTAAAAATTTCAGAATAACCGCCGTATGGACCCATCTGCGGACGTTTCTAAATTCAAATTTTCGCCGTTTTCCTATTTGAATATTGAATCCGCTTAATCCGGTGCTAGGGGTGCGGAGGTAAATTGCATTTTCCAGGAGATTCCAGGAACAGGCTCAATCAAACCGAGTCTGCACCATTTTCATTTGTTTACGTCTTATCTGTGATATGCAGATTTCGTAACATTTGATCTCCTTTCAAAACTCAATTATTTAAGATCCGCCCATTGTTTTCTCGTTAAGAGCACACTCATTCTTTTACTGTCATGGAATGGCACTTCTGTGTCACAGTGGAGGTAACCGCAATAGGA
>NW_026858924.1:0-26742 GCF_026571515.1 Ruditapes philippinarum
ATTATATTTTTTTCTTACAATAATACATTTTTGTCTATTAACTTTCTACCATATATTATAAGAATGTTCTAGGAGGGATTTGAAGGTCATTTGTGCCTCCCTAGCAGTTGTTAGTGCACCTGAGCAGTCCTTAGCGGTCCGACAACTCTTAAAAAACATAAATTTTATCACTAAAATGATATTTTTTCTTAAAATAATACATTTTTTGTCATTAAACATACTACCTTGTATTATAAGAATGCCCTAGGAGGTATTTTAAGGTCTTTTGTGCCTCCCTAGCAGTCTTTTGTGTATCTGAGCAGTCCTTAGCGGTCCGACAACTCATAAAATTTTCACCAAAACCATATTTTTTCTTAAAATTAGAATTTTTTTTTCACTAAAAATAATACCAGGTAATATAAGAATGGCCTAGGAGGTATTTTAAGGTCCTTTGTGCCTCTTTAGTAGTCCTTTGTGGCTCCTTAGCAGTCCTTAGCAGTCCTTAGCGGTCCTTAGCAGTCCTTAGCAGTGTTTAGTAGGACCCGGAAATATCCCATGGCCAAATGTTCATAAATTCAAACAGCTTATGTCAACAAAAAATAAATTTAAACTTTTTAAAATAGCGAAATTTATAGATGAGTCAATGAAATGCCGAAACAATTATTTAGAATTTCTCACGGCTTCTTAACGAGTTCTTAAATCATTGTCTCTTAAGTATAAAATTGGTTGATTATTAACTTGTATTTTTACTATACATTTGTTTGATTATATCAGTGTAAAATGTTAACATGTTTATAGTTATATTGATGTTGAATGTCTTTGCCATATAGTGTATGTGTGTAAATGGCCAAAGACAATGTTCATTGTCGATTTGCCAATAAACTTGAAACTTGAATTATAATTATGTTAATTTTTAATTATAATCAGGGAGACCATTTCACAAGTTCATGAACTAAAGACAGTATAGAACGACGGCCTATCGAAATTATTATGACGAGAATAATTTATTCATCAATAAAGTAAATTTTAAACTGCGAGGATGCACACTTCTTTCGTAGTGCAATAGCGTATTATTACATATACGGACACGACCCAATCGTGTTCCACAATTTCAATGTCACAGGTTGCAAATACATTATATCAGGTTTCAAATTGAGGAAGAATACCAATTGAATATAAATATTTGCACGTTGCTAGATTCATTGCAATTCTATGTAAAGTTATTTCCAACTTTAACATTAAAATGCGTGTTTATTTATTCTTTTTCACATATTGATTTAAATAGAAACGTCATTATATCACGGGTAGAGGTAGTAATTGGCAGACAGTACCGATCACTAAAAACTAAACCGATAAAAATCGTCTGCTTAATTAAGGTAAATAGTTTTCTTTTTTTTCATATTATTTAGTTTTTGTTTTGTATCTTTATTATTGTAATGATATTTGATTGTTTTGAATACTAAATTGAAAATAGCAGTTTTGAAATAATATAATGGTTACTGTTTTGTCATCAAGTTACAAATAGTGGTCTATATTTGATTGAAAGTTCATCTGACTAGGTTTCTAGTTTTTAAGGCATCTAGAGGAAAAAAACACATAAAACTATAAAATGTGTGTCAATATTTGAGAAATCAAACGTTCAAAATTGTAAGAAATCAAAACAATCAGTTTATTTTTAGAGATTTGTATGCTTTTAAGTTTTTCTTTCGTTTTGAGTACCAGATCATTAAATTTGTAACTTGAGATACCAGGAACTGCGTCGTATCCTACAAAATGTAAACACACGCCGCCATCTTGGAACGAAAAACGTATTTTTTGATTATAACTATTTTGTTGGAAATGACTGAAAACCAGATATATGTATTAACACTCTACCCTTTTTTCCGCTTCGTTCTGTATATTATGTTGCTTGCGCAACTATTTTGTAAAACAAAAGTTATAGCGAACTTGCAACTCGGAGCGGAGCAGAATTTTTGTGAAAATGTGTGAATACGACGCAGTTCATATTGCTTTATCTATCGTTTTTTTTCCTTCAAATCAATTGTATGCTCGTTTCAGAGTTCACTATAAACTTCAAAATATGATTTTGCATCATTTACTAAAATTTCATTAAAAAGAGATGTTTATTTCCCAAGAAAATAATGATTTTTACGAAATGATACGACGCAGTTGAAAATAAAATATGATACGACGTAGTTGTATTTTCATTGGTTCAGCTATTAAATTATGTGCTAGGTATGCTTAAAACGTCCAACAACATTTCTTTTTTACAACTTAAGTCAAAAGCAGAGGTCACTCATTGGTTCCACAAAAAATGGAAAATGTAATAAAAATTCCATTAAGGCTTCATTTTTCGGTCGCATCTTTAGTTCCTGTCATAAGCATCTACAAATTCCGAAAAGCTGTGTCAAATGCAATATACATTGAAACACGTGATCGCATACTGTATGCGTTCCGTTCAGTCATTTTATGTTCAGCGCCGCGGAACTTTACCCCGATTTTGTCGTATTGCATTTCTTTATCGCCGATTAGAACAGGTCTACGAAATGTATTTTCTATTTTTGCACTAAAGTATCATTCTTCTCCATTAAAAAACTTTAAATTTTCAAAATCGAGTTACAAATGATAAAACTACAAATTATTTTGTAAAGCAGGTGTCCGTTTTGCAAAGGTATTTTACGCCTACCACCGGTAAATTTGATACAGATGTACGATCCTGCGCATCGGTCGAATGTTCCACTATCACTCACTGTCTGAAGTAACGTGAGTGTATTCGGTGAGCTGCGAAGGGAGCGTAGACAGGATGTTTCAATAGTATTGAAGAAGTTTTCACTATATGAAGAGAAAATTTAGGTCAGATTATCGCATCAAATTTTCCACAGACTAGAGACATGACTTCTAAACATACCTTCAAACCAAAGTTTGATTTTTATTTGAAAATGAATTGCTTGAAAAATTGAATAAAATTTTTCAGAAAATGACTTCAAAGAGGATTACCCCCTGTTTACATGCTATTTGAACCGAAATATCAAAGTAAAAAAATCTTAGAGATTAAGGAAATATTTCAATTCAATAATAAAGTTAAATGTTATTGTCTTTATAATTAATTCAAATATTTATTATCTTAAAACTTCACGCCAGAAGTTAATAAAAAACAACTAAAACTGCTTATTTGTACAGCTGACGTTAACACGTTGTTGAAACAAGATTGCATTTGTGAAAAATGCTTTGCCACCGCATTGATACAACACTAAATAGTAGTGTAGGAACAGATTTATTTTTGTTTCTATCCAATTGAAGATTGTCATAATGCATGGATCCCTGACCTATCTAATTCTTATTATCAGATTAGTGGTTAAATCCAATAAAAGAGCAGAGTAGGAATATATCAATGCACTTGAGTCTAGTGAATTTGGTGGTGAAGGTCATATTTCACACAGCCTAAATTTAATGACTACATCAAAGGACAACACAGTAAGACACTTTGTCAAAATCTAGGTCAGCTGATATCAAAGTTCACTTTACATCTTAATCTGTGCACATGGTTCAAATTTCATAGCTGTACATCAAAGGACAAGAAAGTAGGTCACATCATCAAAATCTAGGTCACCTGATATCAAAGTTCAATTTTACAACTAAAACTGTGCACATGATCAAAATTTCATTGCTGTACATCAAAGGAAATGAAAAGTAGGTCACTGTCCCCTTGGGCAAGGCAAAATTTTGACTTAAGGGTTTAATTCAAAACAATCTTGATACAGGTCCACCAAACAACATTTTAAGTCAAATATCTAAGCTGTAGCTTTCTCCCATTCAGAAAACATTTGTTTTATTTTCTGTGTTTACTATGTGTACATAATGAGAATCACTGCCCCCGGGTAGGGCTAATTTTAACACCAGGGGAAAAATTTGAACAACTTTGATAGGACCTATAGATGATATTATACACCAAATATCTAAGCTCTAAGCCTTGTACCTTCAGACAAGAAGTTTTTTTTTACTATATGTACATAGTGAAAATCAATGACCCCTGGGGTAGGGGCCAATTTTGACCCCAGGGCTATAATTTGTACAATCTTGCTAGAGGTTCACTACACAATGTTTCATGCAAAATATCTTAACTCTAGCCTTTGTAAATTCAGAGATAATTTTTTAAGTTTTTACTATATACATATAAGTAAAACCTATGGCCCCCGAGGCGGGGCTAATTTTGACACTAGAGGCAATATCTGAACAACTCTGGTAGAGTACCTATAGATGATATCATTTAAAAAATATTAAAGCTCTAACCCTTGTACCTTCAGACAATAAGATTTTTTTTTATTTTTTACTATATTTTTATATTGAAAATCAATGACCCCCGGGGCGGGGCCGATTTTGACCCCAGCGCTATAATTTGCACAATTTGGGTAGAGGTCTAATAGACAATGCTTATGCAAAGTATCTAAGCTCTAGGCCTTTTGGGGCTTAACAAGAAGGTATTTTAAGTTTTTACTATATGTACATATAGTGAAAATCAATGACCTCCGGGGCGGGTCCGATTTTGACCCAAGGGCTATAATTTTAACAATCTTGGTAAGGGTCTAGAAATAGACAATATTTATGCAAAATATCTAAGCTCTAGGCATTTTGGGTCTTAACAAGAAGGTATTTTAAGTTTTTACTATTTGTACATTATTAAAAAAATTATGATAGATTAAGTAACATGTTCATGTTTAACTGTAAAGTAGCATCCGCAATGTAAACTTTCAAATTAAATGTTATATTGGACATGACACAATGTATTTTGAATAATCAAAAGCAACAGAACATCGCTATACACCGAAAATAACCTGCGTTTTTTATCTAGCGCAAGTGGTTATTCCATAAAATAGACATATATTGCCAAAATAATGCCTGTTGAAAAGACTGCCAAAAAATACAACTGCGTCGTATCATATTTTATTTTCAACTGCGTCGTATCATTTCGTAAAAATCATTATTTTCTTAGAAAATAAACATCTCTTTTAAATGAAATTTTAGTAAATGATGCAAAATCATATTTCGAAGTTAATGGTAAACTCTTAAATGATTATATAATTTATTTGAAAGAAAAAACGATAGATATAGAGGATATTTGTTTGGTTTAGTGTAAGATCGGAATTTATTTAATTTTACCCATGAAATATGGTGCTATATCAGTCAAATATATTTCATATTTTTTAAAAATAAATATGAAATATAAATATGAAAGTGGGCGGAGTCAAAACTCATATTTATTTTACGGAACTTCTTTCGCCGTTTTGTTTGAAAAAACTGATAAATACAAAACAACTTTTTCTTGAATTTTGTTTGTAAAACTATCTAGAATGATAGAAAATGGTCTAACTAAGAAAATTAATCCGAACGCCAATATCTTTAATTCAGTAATTAACGCTGTACAGACGTTTAAAGAGTTGTTTACATGACGTCACAATGTAACGCCAAACAGCGCGTGCTTACGCATGAATTACTGCGCGCTGTACAATTGCAGTTGATAGCAAGCAAGGGGTTTCGTTACCATTTTCTTTGATGATGAAATTAAATAAAAAGGTTATTTTTTCGTTTTTCGTGAAATATGGTGTATATTTTCACTCAACATGATAAAATGCCACATATTTTCACTCGCCGTACCGGCTCGTGAAAATATGTGGCATTTTATCATGTTTCGTGAAAATATATTCCATATTTCACTCAAACGAAAAAATATCCTCTTAATATTTCACCGAGTGAGCACCAAAAGGTATATTTCACGAGTGGCGCAGCCACGAGTGAAATATGAACTTTTGGTGTTCACAAGGTGAAATATATTTCAATCTTACACTAAACTAAACAAATTTTCTTTTTATTACATGCAAAGAAACGTTTTAAAAAGACATTTAGCCTAATACTGAATGAAAAGCGCGCCAAATAATAATACAACGTGACGTCATTTACGACGTCACGTCATTAAGTTGGTACCCAGTACTGTGCACGCTTGTATTTCACTGAAACAACGTAAGGGGCTTAAATTCAAAACAGTGAAATTATCAAAGTGGTAATTTCACTGTTTCAAACAGTGAAATTACCAGTTTTATATCACTGATATATTTCTATAAACCACCGAAAAGCATGTAATAAAAAGCAATATGAACTGCGTCGTATCCACACATTTTCATAAAAATTGTGCTCCGCTTCGAGTTGCAAGTTCGCTATAACTTTTGTTTTACAAAATAGTTGTGTAAGCAACATAAACAGAACGAAGCGGAAAAAAGTTTAGCTTGTTAATACATATATCTGGTTTTCAGTCATTTCCAACAAAAAGAGTTATAAACAAAAACATACGTTTTTCGTTCCAAGATCATGAAGATGGCGGGGCTTGTTTACATTTTGTAGGATACGACGCAGTTTTGATTCCCAGCCCTGGATACCAAGAGCGTAAATATTTCTGGCATAAGGACAATTAAAGCTGTATTTTATTCTTTACTTTGAAGAAATAGAACAGAAATAAACAAATCGCAACAACAACAACAACAGAATAACAGCAGTCAAGCAAATAATTATTTTACTAAAAGAAAAAAGAATAAGGTAAACAAAAAAATAAAGCAAAAACAAAATCTAACAAAAACGCAAAATAGATAACAAAACAAACATGAAATGAGCCGCGTCACGACAAAACCAACATAATGGGTTTGCGACCAGCATGGATCCAGATCAGCCTGCGCATCCGCGCAGTCTGATCAGGATCCATGCTGTTCGCTCACAAACTCTATAACAAGTAGAGAAACTGATAGCGAACAGCATGGATCCTGATCAGACTGCGCGGATGCGCATGCTGGTCTGGATCCATGTTGGTCGCAAACCCATTATGTTGGTTTTGTCATGACGCGGCTCAAATTACTACTATACATTGTATATAAAGACTTAAGAGCCGTATGTAATAAAATATATAAAACAGCTATGTATGTTTTTATAATGCTGTTAGAATATTTTGTGTATGGTACCAGTAATTGATTTTGCTTCTGTCAAAGGATGTATGGTGGCAAGTACGGCGGAAGGGGAGGAGCCTATAACCGTCACGAGTCACGCGCGCGTCCGCGTGAAGATTTCATGTCGAGCTATGAGGAGTCTTACATGAGAGGCTCAGACCGCTATGGAAATTACAACTCAACGTCCTCATATTACGGAAGAGGTATTGTCTGTTATTTTATCGCTGGTTTAATCATCAAAAGGCAATATATTTGGCAAACTAACTAACGTATGAATTGTATGCTATCATTTCTTTATCCATTTTTTTTATTAAAGAATGTTTTGCATAATAGTTATTATTAAGTTTCGCAAGCAGGAAGATATATATATATATATATACTTGTACATATACTGAACTTAATTCATTTTGCCTTTTAAAAATTAATACTCGTATATCATTTCATATAATTATAGATACCTATACTTTATTGTTATGTGTTATTTTACAGGAACTGGAGATCTAGAAATGTCTGGTGTTGACCTATATATACAGTATAACACACGGGCTCATCATACAAACGAGTTTGATATCACAGATGGCACGGTATATGACAGTCGGGAAGTTCTCGTTGTACGACGTGGTCAACCATTCTACATGAAAATCACGTTAAATCAACCCTACAATCCTGCAAAAGACAATCTACGACTGGTTTTTCTATTTGGTAAATAACAAACAACAGTATATGATATAGTTAACATAATTCAATTTATTCTGGACAAAAATAATGACTTATTAGTTGATTAGTTCAAAAATATTTCTAAAATCAATTTAGATGTTAACCGCCTTGTCAATTTTTGAGAGGTCCGGTGAATTACGCGCTACCTTTTGCATTGAGAATTCGACAGCGTGTCATTCCAATATAAATGTTTAAATGAGTTTAGAATTGAGCCTTATTCTCAATATACTTTTTGCCGCTTTCTTAATATCCGAAGGATTGAAGTGTGTAAATTTTGAAGACATACTTGCATAATGTTTATGAAGAAATTAAAGAATATAATATTATGAAGATTATATATGTGTTCTATTGTAGGTAAGAACCCAAACCCTGCGCGCGGAACACAAGTTGAACTCTACCTATCATCAGATTCAAGACATGATGCTGGGGGATGGGGTATAAATATTGAGGCCTCAGATGGCACATCTGTGACGCTTTCTGTGTCTGCCCCGCCCACATGTTTAGTTGGAAAGTGGTATCTGAAAGTAGACTTGTTAAAGGAAGGCGGCAATACGAGAAACAACATGAAAAGATACGATCACAAAGATCCGATATACATTCTATTCAATCCATGGTGTAAATGTATGTATCGTTTTAAGCTAAACAAATTTTAAATTAAATTTCGACATATAACGCCACCACTTGTCGTGTGATACTAGTACATGATTGAAGTATATTACCATTTTGAAATATAAGTATCAGATACGAAAATCATCTGAAATTAACAAACGTATACGAGCTATGCACGAATTAAACAAGTGATACAAATGATTTTCTATTTACTTTTTGGACAATTTAATTGGTCAAAACAAGGTCCACCTTTAACACTTCACGTGACTTAAAGAACCCGACTATGTCGGAAAACTTGAAATATTTTAAGATAACTGAATGGTCGAGCACATCTGAAAAGGCATTTTCATCGCATTTTTATTCTATTCATTAAATAACATAAAAACTTATTGGATTAAAACAAAACTGTTATGAAAGTCCGAGTTTGGAGATGACCTGTTTGTACATTATAAGTATTATACCTTTAGATTATATACTAATATTTTTAGATGATCAGGTGTTCATGAGCAACGATGTATTGCTTGGAGAATATGTATTGAATGAGACGGGCAAGATATACAATGGTAGTTTCCGAAATATCTCTTTCATGCCGTGGAACTTTGGGCAGGTAAAATGTTTTACGTCATCATGTGCTTGAATTGCTATAGTTGCAAACGAATAAAATGGAGTGTATCATTAAAAATTTCAATGCCAAAATCTCGGGAAAATTTACGACAGATGGTCGTTGGCATACTGGAGGTTGGACTTTCAACTGCAGAGGTGGCAGCTCGTGCTGGGGCATCCGTGCAATCAGTCAGAACCCTTTGGCGACGATTTGCGCAAGGGACTAATCATTGGGCTGCAAACCGCACGTCAAGACTCTAGCCAAAGACCGTGTTACCTTGAACCGGCACAAACGCGATTGCTATTGAGAAGAAAACAGCTATAGCTAGCACTACACCACGGTTCTCCGGCATTGCATGCGGCGGTCCACGCGTATATGATCATTATCTTTTAAAAGCGCATCCTGCCAAACAATCAAATTGAATATCTGTCCAATATGCAGATCTGAAATATATGTACGCTATAATTTTAACCGTTTTGGTAAAAAAAAAAAATTTGGTATATTACTACGCTACTATATCAGTTATTGACATTTTAAGGTGTGCAAGCTATGTGATAATATGTGTTGAAAATTTCATTTAATTATATATAGTATGTTTTCGGTTATGTAATTGCATTTTTACTCGAATTCCCTTACTTTCTGCAGTTTTCAGGCAAAGTTCTCGATTGTGTTATGTACCTTCTTGACGAGGTGTCGAACCTTCCTGAACATCAGAGAGGAGACGCAATCAAAGTTTCCCGAATAATCTCCAGCTTGGTAAGTTTCTGTTTGTGTTTCTGACTGTCTTGTCTGTTAAGAGCATTACCCACGCCTTGTTCCTCTTGCGTCGACGGCGTCCATGTTACTGTAATGCATTTTTTACGTAAATTCTATACACATACTTGCCATTTCTCATATTGTTTCCATTTACGCCGATTAAAGCGCCTTTTGTCAGGTCATATTTTAAGTCGAAAATAATTTCATAATGTGAATAAAATAAAGAAAAATAACGCGATAATTTTAAATCGACCTGTCTATTTCAAATCGAAATCAGGTGAATAGTAGTGACAACAATGGAGTGGTGGTCGGTAATTGGACTGAACGGTATCAAGGGGGCGCTTCACCAATGTCCTGGACCGGAAGTGTTGATATTTTGGAACAATATTACAAGACAAAACGACCCGTGAAATACGGTCAATGCTTCATATTTGCTGCAGTTGTTGCAACAGGTATTTATGAACTGGAAGAAAATATGAACATTTTCAACCTTTCCCACACTCTTTGTATGTCTGCTGAATATAATATAGTATATGAATAAACATGTTTTACTAAAGGGTCTTATTTTTATATAAATAACAATTCATATTTTCGTCTGTATGTAGTTATGTCTATTATTTTGATACTATAAATCAATCTAATTACGGGGTACGAACAATTTCTTTACCATTATAGCTTTACTATGTACTACCATTCACAATAGGGAGATCAATGCTATACCAAATTGTAACTGTTTAAGTCCTGGGATTTAACGGGGAAAAAAAACCTCATTTGCCGAGTTCCGGAGTATATCTATATCTTAATCAAATATACACCGTAAATCATGTGAATATTTTATATCATTTGACTATTTTATATCATGTAATATTGGTATTGAGTGCTTGTAAGATGGTGAACTTTGTGTAAATCTTCATCCTTTAACCTGTTGGAACCGAGAGATCAGTCATCTGTGCAGTCGGACCTGGCTCCTGTATAATTTTATATCTTTATATTGAAATCCTTCCACAATCCAATATACTGTTCAAAATTCAAAGTAAGGTTAGCAATTATGCAAATTCAGCCGGTTAAGGGTTAATAAAATGCCTACTCTGTTCTGAATATAACCTACCTTACACTCATGTTTCAGTATGTAGAGCTCTTGGTATACCTGTAAGATGTGTAACCAACTATAATTCTGCTCACGATAAAGACGCAAATTTGACAATAGATAAATATTTCAACAGAAAGTTTGAAGAAATAGAAGAGCTGAATAAAGATTCAATTTGGTAAGTAAGCATATGTAAAATTTCAAATACGGACTTTTATTGATACTAAAGCTAGGTCTTAAATGAAATGGACAGAAAAATGCTTTGACACTGCAGACAGTGGTTTGAATATACTGGAAGCAGATTTAGTTACATAAAAGTTACGTATTGGTTAATAAAATAAATGTAGGTAATGCAAAAAGTCTTATAAAACTAAACATTCTGGAAGCTGAAACAATTTAATATACCAGTTATCAGTACCACTTACTGTAAGCCCAAAATTTCTTTATGTTAGGCACTGTTTCTGAAATACTTATCCCAATCAGCCAATATTTCATCTTTTGAATATTACAAAGCTGCTGCATTATTATTCGGTATATTGATGTGTAGGGAGGCCATTATTTTTATGGTCATTGTGTTCTGGGCGAGTCACGTTTTTCTGTGAAGACTTACATGGAAGATTGAAATATTATTTAAATAGAAGTTTACCATATGAGCCGCGTCATGACAAAACCAACATAGTGTGTTTACGATCAGCATGGATCCAGACCAGCCTGCGCTTCCGCGCAGTCTGATCAGGATTTATGCTGTTCGCTATCAGTTTCTCTACTTGCTATAGGGTTTATAAGCGAACAGCATGGATCCTGATCAGACTGTTGGTTTATGTTGGTTTTGTCGTGACGCGGCTCATATTATGATTTGTAGGAATTTCCATGTGTGGAATGATGTGTGGATGACTCGACCGGACCTTCCAGCAGGCTATAATGGTTGGCAAGCCATAGATGCCACACCCCAAGAAAAGAGTAAAGGTATGGAATAAACATGTATAAATGAGAAACTTACTTTGTTTTCAGATTATCTATCTCTGTAAACTATATTTAATATTGTTTACACAAAGTCAACAATAGTCCAAAAAATATACACGCAGCTTCCAAAGTTGTTGCAATAATAATAATAATAATAATAATAATAATAATAATAATAATAATGATAATGATGATAATAATAATAAAATAAATAAAATAAACACGTCACATTTTGATGAATTAATGTATCATTAATTACTGTGCCTAAACCAGTGTGTGTTTTTTAAAAATATTTTCTATAAATTAGTATTTTCACTTTCGTTCAATATACAGTCTCTTTAGTCAGGCGCATCTGATTTGAGATGTCTGTTGTAGCATAAGAATTATCTTTATTTAATGATGGTTACCCTATAATAAGTTAACTCGATACTTGTACTATGTTGTCTTTGCATGGTTTATGCCCGTGTAAACCATTTAAAAATAAATCTTTTATTCAGGTATCTACTGTATGGGACCAGCGTCTTTGACAGCTGTTAAAAACGGACACATACGTCTACCGCATGACGCACATTTTGTGTTTGCCGAGGTGAACGCTGATAGAATAATGTGGATGGGTGTGTCTCCGCACAATCGACGAATGATAAAGAAGGAGACAAATTGGTATGTAACATGTGATAAAAAGAAATATTAAAACCGTGTCTATTGTTTGATCTCATGTTTGATCTCACACGAGAACTGATTCAATGATGAGAAATGAGGTTGATATGACGATAATATGATGAAAACCAATTTGGTAGAAAAATGCGACCACCTGTGTGTACCTCATTTTTGTAATGCAATTACTATTAAAATACTAAATGTGACTCAGTTGTATATCATTTATGACTTTAGTAACTGATCTGCTTACTTGACATGCCATGTATAAACTTAGACATATTACCAGTAATTGTAGGTGGAATTTAAATTATGAGTTTCAACTTTTATCAGCTACCCTTGAGTTTGCCGATAGAACATACTATAGTCTATATTATCTTGATGTTTTAAAGGCACCGGAAACATGTCAACATTTTTTGTTTTGTTATTTTATTCATAATGTCAATGTTTTGCATGATTCTCAGGGTCGGCCAGTTTATGAGTACAAAGAAACCGCTGTCACTAACTGAGACAACCGATTGGAGGCGTGGTCTAGATAGGGAAAGAGAAGACGTTACATACCAGTATAAGTTCAAGGAAGGTCAGAAAAAAAGTTAAATTAATTGATAATGAACATAAAGGAAATATTCTTATACAATGCAATGTATATTTATATTAATTTCGATACTATGTAAAATAAAAAATAAAATGGCCATTCATATGTTGATCATTTTTTATGTTCAATCATTGATATACATATTCTTTGATAGGTTCGCCAGAGGAACGAGCCGCCGTAAAACGAGCAAACGTTCATAAAACGAACGACGACGTTTTCGGAGATACCAGCAAGAAGGTAGCTCATGATTTTTATCTTTCTTAAGTAACTGCGATAATCATGGCAGTATCGGGTAAAGAAAAAATATCGATGTATTATTTTATTTTTTTTCTAATGAAGATGTTGAAGGATTAAGTTTATTGGTTAATAATCGTAGTTGAATGATAAGTTTCACATTTTGATGAATGATATGACAATACATAAGGGAATAATCGGGCCTTAATATATCTGAAGTAAGTAGAACAAATTGTGCCCTAAAGATAGCAATTTAAACAAAGTAGTATTTTGACTTCTGTGCAAAATATCATTTTATTATAATTATACAAAAGAGCAAAAGAAGCAAATTTCATGTATATGGCCAATGATTAACGTTTTAGAAACTGTAACGTATGGAAGCCCTGGAGGGACATTTGAAATTAATATCTAAAACTTAAAACTTATTATTTAATTCTTAATATTTAAAATTTAATTCTTAATATTCAAATATTAAGAACATAATACATAAGACGCGGGTATTTGAATTCAACGGTCTCTTGCAAAAGGTTGTTACACGAAATAAAATTGGCAAATTCGATATAGCTGCTTACAGGTAATTGTCATTTTTTATTTATATACAATAAACATTCCGAGAAATATTATATCTCGATTATTATATTTTCATGCTAACAGTTGAAACCATTAAGATATGTTATTTTTATCATGGTGCCGCTTTACATTTTATTGACTACATGGTGTCAAAAGCATGCAGTGGTTGAGAAAATTTACCAATATATTTTGTTCTGGTTGAAGTTTTAAAAGTGACAGCAATATACCTGCTTGGCAGGGGTTAGGTTTGTCTAACGATAATGTTTAGTTGTTGGTGGTGGATAACAATATTACATGTTTACAGCCCCAGCCCTTTGTTTTTATAACGCTATATTTCATTTCTTTATATTTCTTTTGAGGTCGTAAACATGGAGATCCCGTTGCTGCTTGCCGTTATCATTTTATTGAAAGTGACTCCTGTATCAACAAATGTGTCATCCCTATTGCCATCTGGAAACGGAAGCACCAGGTTAAAAGTGATTACGCAGTACTTTCATGGTGACTTCAAGTACGCACAAATTGTTTTCCCACAACATACGTCTTGGTCTCCGTCAGTTAAAGAGGATACTGCGTTGTAACTATTACGGGCGTCACCGTGTCATATTTACTCCAAAAGAAGTAGGGAAAGAATTGCAGTTTAGTGGGGACGGCTTATGGTACCAAGGTGGATGAATACGTTGAAGGATTTGAAAGCTCGTGGACGAATTGATACGTCAAACCCTATTCATGCAAAATGCTTTCGATTTTATTTAGCGAATGTTCTTCAAGCAGGACTTTATCGCATTGTATTCACTAGAATTTATACAATGTGCGACCACAGAAGCATGTAGACATGTGCACTTGTATTGGAAGACCAGAAATAAAATGTTGTTAAATGTAATAGAACTTTCAGGTTCTACTGATTATGGTGTTAATGCTGATTTGTAGGATATTGAATATGAAACAAATCCAGATGTTTGAACGTTAGACAATAATTTATATACTTTTTAATGAATAAACATTGATGTTCATAGTTTTCAGAAGTATGTGCTTTTTATGTTTAACTGCTAGTTAAAATTTCAAGGCCGATCTCGAGTTCGCTTTACTTATTGTTAGAACAGGTCAAATGTCAAACGGAAAAAATAATAATAAAAGAACTTAAACACGAGACCTCTCTTGAAACATTCTGATTCTACATTGATGATTGCATGACAAATCTGACTTAGAATAAACATTGCTAGAAATCTTAGTAGACCGTATGTAGGAAATTAGAAAATAAACCATGTGAGCTTTTTGTAGGCAGTACTAAAAACTTGCCAAATATTCTCCAGAAGGGATCAAATTTTAGCGCTTTTTAACCCCAAAAGACAATGATTCAACTTTGATCTACATATATGATCTATGATAAGTTTACAAGTTGTTCCAACTGAAAAAAAACATGTAGTGTTCAAAATATTTTTCTTTAATTTGACCTATTTTTACCCCATATGACCCAGATTCAAACTTGACCTAAAGATTATCCACACAGATATTCTCATAAAATTTTAAGTTGTTCAAGTTGAAAATACAGCATTTATAGTGTTCTCTATGTTTTTCCTTGATTTCAACTAGTGACCTAGTTTATGACCCCAGATAACCCAGATTAAAAATTGACCTAGAAAATCAATTAGATAAACATTTTGAACAATGTTGATGAAGATGGGATACAAAATGTGACCTGTAATGTGTTCACAAGGGAAATGTTGAGAAACACACCGACAGACGACACACAGTGTGCAATGACAGTAGCTCACCTTTAAGATGAGCTAAAAGGCATAAGATATATCAGATTTTCTCTTTATTGAGTTAAGCACAGAGCTCAATTCATTTCTGAACAGTTGTCAATGCAAATTGTTATGCATCTAAAATGTTGTTTTAAAATAAACTGGCCAACAAACGTTTGTATACTACTGTTTGATCCACTAAGTCTGTGACAAGCTTTACCCCATCTATATTTTGTTTATTTTGCGTTTATTTAAAAAAAACTCTAACATTTGTGAGCTAAAATGGCTGAAATTAACAATGACGAGAAAACCCCATCATTTTCGACATTTTTAAAAACAGTTGGTTACAAGAAATTGATATCTGGTCACAGGTTCCATGATAAAAATAGTAGTACAGTACTTTGACAACTTTGGTATCATCCCTTATGCTACTGTTGCCAAAGTAACGCAAAATAACTGTTTCCATCAAATGGAAAATGTTCCTTTTGATTTTCCTGAGCATTAAGCATTTTCACTGATTTTACAGTGCAGTCAGCAGGTAAACCATTCAGTTATGCACTGCTATTTTCAGACAAATAACAGCAAGAAAAGTATGGATGATCATATTTGTTTCCATTACCGATGGCGTATAGATAGGTTATAGTTGTTTGTTAAAAAAGTATAATTAAAAAATAAGGCAGCAAAGTCAGTGTAACAACTTTTACTCTTTTATTACAGTGACTTATAAAAGTACAAAATCAAAGCTAGGTATCTACACTCATCAATGAATAATCGCTTCGGGTCAAATTTCCAATTGATAACAATTTGGGGTAACTACCTACAGCATACAACATACAAATGAAAGGGTATTCATTCAAAAGTTAAAAACATAGCAAGTTTTGCCATGTGGGTGAGAACTGAAGGCTCAACTAGGCAAACTCAACAAAATGATTATTTTTCAACTAAATAGAACAAGCACTGTCACTAAAAATAAACATATGCCACAAATGCGCTTTAAGCATTTGGCAGGTACAAAAAACTAACCTTTTACATTGATAAAAGTATTTAAGAAGCAAACATTCTTATAATAATTACATCATCATCTATAATTGTCAATTAGTTTGTATGTTTATAATTATCAAAGGGTTACAACATATATGTCAGTTGTATACAATTTCAAATGAAAACAGAACAACGATTGATACCACTACAAAATAAATTTCCGTGTATCAACCATTTTTAAATGAATGTTATAATCATTTTACCAAGAGCCAAACAATTTCTATTATTATCATCAACTTAATAACTAAATATTGATATGGCCCATTCAATACAAAATGTTGCTGCGATGAAGCTTCTGAACAATTATAAACGTTTCCATCTCTTTCTAGGAAGACTGTGTTCTGTACTTCTGTTCTAGAAACCACATACCCATCTTCAAACGGATCACTTTCATGAATTATCTTTTTCTGGACTCCCAGACGCATTAAAGCACCGCGATATTGATTGGAAAATACTTCAGATTGTTCTTCAGAATGTATTGAGTGCTTAATTTTGCTGTACTTTATGTTAATAGTTCTGTCGCCCTTTTCTACAGGGACTCCATTTATCATGAAACTTTTGTTCTCCTTTTTTTTTATCTCAGGTATATATGGCACTGTGACGCATACAAACTGTTAGCTCCTAAATACTCTGTGAAACTGCATGGATTTTGGTCAACATCAGTATAACTGTCAATCACTTGTCCTGATGCTTAAGCCAATGACAAGTCGTAGTCCTTCACACTGTCCATGTTACTTTCTCCGTCCGGGAAATAGTTACTTAGCGCTTGATATCTTATTCTTTCTACTGCCAGACTTTCCCCAAATGTGTAATACATCTCGCTCGCTTATCCACCTTTTGCTTCAGTATCAACTCTGTACTTTCAATCTCGATAGTTCTGCCATCCCATTTTCATTTTATATGCACTGCTTTGTCCTCTGCCTAAAATATATTAAAGCTTTTATTAACAACCAATTTCATACAATTTTGGCATAGAGGGACATACTCTATAACTGATGTCAAACTAAACAACCTCCAAAACTTAAATAATAGAATCTTTTAAAATATTATAACTTAAATTAAAAGTTTAAGCTATACATTCCAAATCATTATCGATAAAATCAGCTGTTAAAATATGTTTGCAGTACAATGTACTGTAAAAATAATCTATGTACAGTTGTTGCTGTACAATTAATTGGTTGAAGCAATTTATTTCAGAACGCCTCTAAATTGATAAATTGAGGTAAAATGAGGTTTCGTTCAGCATAGATTCTTCTTTGACATTGTATTTATTTATCATTAAAACACTCCTCTTAAAATCAAGGCTTTTCATTTAAGATTTACAGTACCTAAATCCACAAGGACAGCGTGTCCAGCCTGCTTGATTGTAATGTTTATTTTATAGCAGACGCTGTGAACTGCATCAAAAATGGGCTATTCAATGTAGGTACAACATGAAATTAACTGCTAATAATAACAGCTCCTTCCATAGGCCAAAATAAAAAGCATTCCATAAGAGACGACGCCGCTCACCGGCATCGCCAATAAACAAATGTGAACAAATGTACCAAGTTATTTTATATTCCCCTCAGCCCAATTCTGACCTTTAACCCCTTCAATCACGGATTGTCTTTTGAAATAAATAAATTAACCCGCCCAAGCCAGTCCTCACCATAAAATTACGTGTGTGTGCGTGTCCTAGTGTGATTTAAAACAGTTTTTCTTGTATATAAAGTCCAACTTACTTTACTTCCTTCGCTACTCGTATTCTCGCTGCCGCTACTTGTGGCGTCAATCTGTCAACGGAATGGTTTCCCGCGTCCATTTTTAATGATAAGATTTAATTATTAAATATTAAAAATTTAATTTTAAATATTAAGAATTAAATTTTAAATAATAAGTTTTAAGTTTTAAATATTAATTTAAAATGTCCCTCCAGGGCTTCCATAGTAACGAGATACCAAAAAAAAAAGAGGTTTTTAAGAGAGAAATAAAAAAAATTCATCTACATTTAATTTATTTCTTAAACAGGATGATGTTGCATTTGAACTAAAAGCTGACAATAACACTTTCATTGGCCAGCCATTGAACGCTGTGCTGATAATAAAGAATCTGAGTAAGATGACTCGGACAGTTGGCGGACACGTCAGTATAAAATCAGTATATTACACTGGTGCTACATGCAGAGAGGTTTATAAGGAAGATGTTCCAAAGACATCCTTGAGAATGGATGAAGGTAAGTTGGTACATATAAGGTAATTGATATGTAATCATTCTAGGTAACGAAATAAAAACTTGGACATCTATTTTATAAAGTGTTCTCAAATTAAATTACACATTAAATTGGAGAATAATGTCCCTAGGTTATCAAGGTGCTACATCAACACAAAACGTATCTCTGAAAAGGAATAAGGACAAATAAGGTCGATCATGACAGGATTCTCGTTAGATAACTTATTTTCTAGATGTTTAAACTCGTAAAACCGACGTCTTATTGGAGCTGTAAATTATTGCCGCTTTCTTCACCTCAGTGTTGTTCTGGTCGTTTAGGATCATTGAAATTTCGAAAAATTTTAGTGTTGAGGATTGAATATTTCTTAAGCCAGTACAATTTTGCGTAGGAGATGTTGCACATCCTTTTTCTCCCAAACAGAATTTGCTATTATCACCTTCGTCTTGTCTTTGCTCTCAAGGGAACTTCCTTTGCCGAGGGTTGAATATAAATGACATTGATCTTTAACGAGATTATTGCTATGATCGTTACCAGAGTCATACAATCCCGTTACCTAAATTCAACCACTTTCTATGAAAAATGCTCAAACGTTTTTGCTTATTGAAGATAATCATTAAACTGTCAATTTGGTCACATGCCCTGGTCTAGAAAGAAATTGCATAAAGCTGTTAGTTTATAGAATGAACATGACCAAAGACACACAAAGACACTAGATAAAGTAAACCCTTATGCTCAAGTGAAGTTATAGATAATAAATTATAGCCTTCTTAGGTAATTATTCTATAAATATTTTCATTTACCATTACAACTTTGTCAATTCTACTTTGTTCTAGATAAAAGATTTCAAATAGAAGTCCCAGTAAGATATTATTTGGAAAAGTTAACCGACCACTGTTTTCTTAAGATAACATTTTCCTGCATGGTTGAGGAAACAGGACAGGCATTTGCTGAAGTTGCTGAGGTTAGACTTCGTAAACCACATATTACTATCAAGGTAATCTATATTTTTATATTCTGTGTTATGACCCGGAGACTTAAATGTCTATCGTGCCAAAACATAGTGATTTTCCTCTAGAATGGGGCTAGAGTAATGAAGTTTTACAATGTACTTTCATCCAACAGTCATGTATCAAACTCATGTATCACTTACAGGAATAAACTGTTTTCTGTTATAGCATTGATGGTAAATTATAAGTAAGATATTCGTTTTAAGGAATTTTATACTTACATGAACATTTTAACTAACATTTTAAGATAACACAATTATAGATAACTATAAAACATTCCTTTTGGAAATGCCATTGATTAAAAAGTCATTTGTATTTCAACAGGCTCCGAATACCGGATATATTGGCCAGACATTCAAGGTTGAAGCATCCTTCATGAACCCTCTACCTACACCTCTAACAAACAGTATTCTACGCGTTGAAGGTCCAGGATTTCAGAAACCAGTTACTTACAGAATACAGTAAACATTTTATTTCTCGTATTTTCAGGCGTTTAACCTATTAAAAAACTTAAAAACAAACAAACAAACATGTACAAATATTATTTTGATTCCTTCGATGATTCATTTTCAATGGATTTTATGTTCCGTTTTAAATTTGTTCCCTCCAAAAACGAGGCCTAATTTTGAAGATAATTTTTTAAACTGTCAGTCTGCTAGTTCTGAAAAAGATTCTACACTGCGATGGTTAGTGAGTTATATCTTCTGTATATAAAGTATCTTTTGAATACAGAAAATATGTGTAGTTTATACTAAGTCACTCGAACTACATTGATGGAGGGTACTTGATATTTTAATTTTTCGATGAAATGGTACCCATGTTCAAGTATTCATGTCATTTAATTACTTTTTCTGACGAAGTTCTTCTGTGATTGGTTTGACTTCCTGTAAAATTTACAGGGAAGAAGTGAATACTAGAGGGATTTTAATTGGTCATTTTAAAATTACAAACTGAAATCAGAGAATCCTATTGGTAATCATAAAATTAGTATAATAATTTAAAGAATCTTTCTGAAACGTATGCACGTCCAGATTCTAAAATAATCTAAAGGAGTATCGGAAACAAACTTTCTATTGTAAATTTCTCGGATATTTGAGAAATGTGAACTTCTACACAATAAATATTTTACACTGCTTTGTAAATTTTCATAAATTCTCTAGTAAATACATGTATTTTATTCAACATAAGAATTTGCCGAATTTTAAATGACATTCTAAAATGACGAGATTATACCAATAAAGTCTACGATCCCGGAAAAACATGTGCTTTCCGAAAGACATGTAAAACTAGCTTTACCTCGTCCGAGTATCTTTAAAAGATACTTCTTGTTTGTAATAAAAAAAATAAGAAGTACTCCTGAATTGGATTGGTGGATATTTGACTTTAACGATTATGAAACAAGACATTTTACTTTGCCATATTTATTTTTCAAATACCTGTCAGATTTTCAAAGATGTGCTTGTACATTTTTTTTAATAAATACTTTAGATACTTATCAACCTATCAGAGATGTAGATGTTGGCAAGGGCATGAATGTAACTTTAGAGTTTACACCAGTGAAGGTTGGAGAGAAGGAAATTATCATGAACTTCAGCTCTGATGAACTGGCTAATGTTAACGCGGCACAACCAGTATATATTCATCGGTAGACCAGACGAAATTGCAAAATATATGTACATTGTATAACATTTGTGATGATAAAACATATTCAGCACATATATGTATTGGTGAATATTTGTACCCATACGAATTGTTATGAGTATCGATTATATTCATGCAAAATTATAGCTACTTGACTTTAATACTATTTTATCTACAATATGTCAACATGTAAAATAAATTAAATAAGAGTGCATGCTAAAATGTATGAATAGTATTAATTATCCTATTCACATACAAGGAATGCAACTTACCACTTTTAACATGACACCTCTTTTTTAAACCTAACACGTTATATATCTTGTTAACTATTTTATCATTTTCTAGTATCACAAAAATAACAAGATAAGTTGTTTTTTACCATTGTTATCGAAAAAAGCATTTCCTGACTTGATCATATTCAGATTTACACATTGTTAAATCTATACATTATGTTAAATGTACAATTTTCAAATTGTAAATTACTTGCAATAGATCATGGCCATATTCCTTTGTATTTTTGTATGCTTATTGTACATGTTGTGTTTTATATCTATGTTTCTATATACATGATATACATGTAGTTTCTATAAAGTTGCATCACAACCAGATGCTTTATCTAAAAATATCTTTATTTTCTAGCTTTGTGAGCATTTTAATGAAGAAAAGTTGTTGTGACAGAAATAAACATGGTTATGAATTGTTTGTTTTCGTAGATTTGTGTTATACAAAACTGTTAAATGAAATTGTGTTTTTTTTTCCAATATTGTTCTAAAGCTGTTATGTTTTTCTTTTCATTCTATCGGTTACCTTTAAAATTTCTCTATTCAAATGTTATCATTGTTTTTTTTAATAAACACATATAAGTTTTACTTACAAGAAGAGCGTTTTTATCTCGTTTATTTGACTATAAATCAAATCAATCATTAGAACGTTTGTCTTATCCAAAAAAATAATTGTTTGAGAATTGATCGAGAGCGTCGTTAGAGATGGACAGAAGTTGTGTGCAAGTTTAGGTTTTTCAAAATTTTGGCTATGTGTATCGAGTTTCAGATAACAATAAGTGGTATAAATGTAAACAAATGTGATAAATGTCTCACCATTTTCCTTGTACGAGTACAATATCTTTTGGAACTGATACCGGCCACATGTGTATGCTATTATGAGGTTATTATACATTGTTGAGTACAATACTGAATTATATTGGATGAGGACACAACTGTCAAAACCATATTGGACCGGGTGCTAGTCGAGTCTGATATAGGTTTTGTCGAAGTGGATGAGTCCAACAGAATCCATATTGTTTTAGTTATTTCAAACCACCATTTTTTACATTATGACGGAACTATGTTTCTTTGTGTACAAAAAGGATTTGATATGGATTTTGGGATCTCAATTAATAAAAACGAGGCTATATGGTGTGTGATATGAATTTGATATGAACCTTTTGGACACTGGAAATGGTAACAACGCTATAAAGGGTGTGACATGGATTTTGATCTAGACCTTTTGGACTACGGGAATCAAAACGAGGCTACATTGATATGATTTATATTTGAACATCATGTGTTACATATGCTGAAAGTCTATTAGTTATACTTTATATGATATGAAATAAATTATGATGTGCTTTTCGATCTATTTCTCCGCTTTAAAGGTGACTAGTATATCACCAGATACCAATGCATTTGCATCTTTAGATAAAAACGAAGTCAACATAAAGAATTTAAAGCAGTTTATTTAAACAAGAGAACGTAAACATAACGGTGACGAAAGCATAAAAAACATAACACTCAGTGTGCATAAAACATAAAAAATGTCACTTGTGTGAATACAAACACACATACATAGCGTATACATCTCATGTATTACACATATACGAAAACATTTACGGGTTACATATGTATATAATACAAACATATCCAAAAGATACATTAGGTCCTCAGACAGTAACTATTTGTAATAAACATTTACATCTTGAAAACATAGATATAATCAATTAGATCATGTTATCATTTTGATTTGATTTGATTTATTTAAGAAATACCTATACATATTATACCTAACCGATATATCATATCTATTCAAACAGCTTTATAAAATTTAATAGAAAAAAAGCAAAAACAAAATTAAGCCAAAAAAAAAAAACGCTCAAAAACAGATTCATCTTGACTGCCGAGTTGCATGTTACTGACAGCACTGAACTATTTACTGATTGTGATGTAAGGTATATGTTTGTTACATGTCTGAAAATAATACTCATCTAAGCATAACCATTCAACATTTTGGATTTCAGATGACAAATATGCATAGAAAATGACTCTATACTGCAACTTTAGATATATACATGCACTCTAATAGTAAGAAAACCACCGTCTTGGTTACAAATTACATATGACGGTCTCTTATTTATGTGAAGCAGATAATATTCAGATTTCTTGGAGTATAAAAAGTTGCAATGCTTTAATTTCTAAAGTGTATAAAACTAAATTGATTTTATTTGTATGAAATAAACAAGCCCACAAAGCAAATACATGCTTCGTATAAAAACATTGTTCTATTATGCAGTACTCACTAAGAGGTTTTAACAAGCAAGCAAGAAAAAATATATATAAATGAGAGCTGTTATTAAAGTCCAAGGATCCTATCTTAACTTATTGAAATAAGTTGAAACATTCACTGTTCCACTGTAAAGCAATCCCTCAAGTTTTATAAAAAGCAAATACTAAATAAAAAAGACACCCATTCACCTATATCAATGAGTGCAGATAAAAGTATATCACTAACACAGTAACACATGTGTTTTATTTGGTAACTGTCACAGAGTATAAGCCGTCCACACCTTCAATTTGAGTTGAGTTAAACACGACAATGATATCTTTCTTTCCGGCTTTAACTGGAGTTAGCTCAAACATATATTCGAACATTTTCCCCTTCTCTACATTGCTAGAAAATAAATCGAAATTGTTATTAAAGTTGTTCCTAAAATAATTAATTAAATATAACAATTTGATATTTCACCATGATAACATTAGAGAATTGCTAGTAAATATCTTACAGAAATAACATTTGAAAAACTGAACATCCTGAGTACCTTAACAGTCATGTTGAATATCTTTGGCTTTGCAATCAGTTGGATAGTTTAAAAACTACTTCATTTTAATCATCTACGCCAGCATGGTAAGTTTCATCTAATTTTAAAGGAAGGGTATATACTGACAACATGCAGCAATTAAGATGCCATCAGTAAGGAGTTTTATGGATGGAACTGAATGAAAATGTCTTTTAGCATGAACTTTACTGTCATCCGACCAGTTCAATTTATAATTTAAGATTATTTTAATAGTTATTGCATTCCGATGCATCGAAAAGGAATTTAAATAAAAAATTAAATTGTGCAAGAAAAATTACCTCTGGTTTACAGTTTTTGGTTTCTGATTACCAGGTCCTTCTATAACTAGCTTGCAGTTTGTCAAGGTGACAGGTAGGGGGTTCTTCACCGAAACTTTCACTTTAAATTTCTCCCCGACCCTCGCATTGCTTGGTGCCTGTAATTGAGATACATAATAATTAACTCAAATTTGCTAGTAAACGTTTTAGAAACTCTTTATTTTCTTTATATCGAACCGAATAGACACTTGAGTGTATTTAAAAATCCCGTTCTGTCGTATGATGTAATGTACAATAACATTCTTCAAATTAACATGTGAGAACAAAGACTGATCTGGATGTTTTCAAACATTTTGCGTTTGCTGTTTTTTAAACATAATTTTTACAAATCGGTAACTAAAATTATTGAAGTATGGGTTTTAAGAATAAATAGGAGGTGTTACTTATCTGGCAATTATACTTTCTGTATTGTGTAAACACTGTTAAGAGGTTGACAAATTCATGTGAAATATTCACCTCGATTGTAAGGTGGGGTTTCCTCAACCTCATGTCATCATTGTAGACAAATGTTTGTTTTGTCTCATGAACCATTAACATACAAGATACACCAAACATACAACCGTCGGTTAGTTTCGACAGGTAATCGTTTACCGGTACTTCAGCCCTGATTGTCTTGCCTAGAAGAGAAATTTAAAAAATGGAAGGCAAAAAAATAATTATTAGTTTAAATTGGTTTTCATATTTTGTTTACAGGATCAATTATTAATCAACAAATGTATGTATGTTTCTTTCTTCTACAATGGCACTTGTCACCAACAATAGTGAGCAACGTTGTACATATAACATCTTCTTTTCATATCCAGCGTAACACATCCCTAGTGTATGTACACCAGTATATAAATAATTAGAAAAAACAAAAGCACGAAGCTAAAAAAACACTGACGCAGAATTGACACACATGTGACATATTTAATGTTGTAGAATAGAATAAATAGTAATTAAAATGTACTTGAAAACCAAGACCAATCAATCAATGGCGACAAAATATAAGAAAACACAGTTCAGTCTGACTATAACTTACTTTCCTTGCCATTCATAGACACGCTGCTGATTTTCTCCTTATGAACATCTTTAAACGTGATGCCTGTTTGATAAACCGTGGAAATCACCAGTGTCCCAGTAACAGTCCGTAAGTTACCACTAGTATTTTTCATGTTTAATTCCAGCTTGAATGGATCACCAATAAACGTGTTCTTATGATCAAACTTTACTTCAAACTCAACATCCTGAAAGTCACAGCAATCCTTTGTAACAGTCATTATGTATAAACAAGAGGGCCAAGATGGCCCTGAAGTCGCTCACCTGTATATAGGCCCCCAGAGCGGGGCCAGTTTAAACCCCAGGGCTTTTATTTGAACAAACTTGGTAGACACCCAGTAGAAGATGTTTCATGCTAAACATCTAAGGTCTAGCTTGTTGGGTTTTTTAAAAGAAGATTTTTTTCAAGTTTATTCTTTACACATATAGTTAAAAACCATGACATACCTGGGGCAGGACCAGTTTTGACCCCAGGGCTTTTATTTGAACAATCTTTGTAGACACTTACTAAAAAATATTTCATGCTTAATATCTAAACTCTAGCTATTCGGGTTTTTTTCAAAGAAGATTTTTAAGTATTGCTATACACATAAAAAAATTATAAGGAAAATCAATGTCCCCCGGGGCGGGCCAATTTTGACCCAAGGGCTTTTATTTGAACAAACTTTGTAGATACTCACTAGAAGATGCTTCGTGCATAATATCTAAACTCTAGCTATTTGAGTTTTTTCAAAGAATTTTTTTTAAGTTTTTGCTATACACATATAAGGAAAATCAATGACCCCTGGGGCGGGGCCAATTTTGACCCAAGGGCTTTTATTTAAACACACTTGGTAGACACCCATTAGAACATGTTTCAT
>NW_026858925.1:0-25432 GCF_026571515.1 Ruditapes philippinarum
TTAGACATGTGAAATCAATGCACTTAAAGTTGTGGCATAATAGAAAAGATGTCAAATCTAAAAAAATAAGTTTTCTCGATTTTATTTTCTCGTCATTATTCTTGATGCAGGTCACAAAAAACTGCACATCTAAAAATATAAATAAGCAATACATAAACGTAATGCTATATATTACAGTATTGATTTGTTACAATTTCTAGCGATCGTCTGCAATCCGAAAAGACATTGAAGGCATCAGCTTGCTTATTGCCACATCGACGACCACTATGACTATGCCAGGCAATTAACAATGTTAATGGCATCGGAAAAATCAGTGGGGCCTTCCGAACGGGTAAAGTTAGAGGGTTTTGAAAATTAAAAAAAAAATCTTTTTAACATCTTATTTCGTGATTATCACCCCCAGGAACTTTAGGTACTTTGAATGTGAGGTTGCTATAGAACGTTGTTTGTTCTACTCAGGTGCCCGTCAACGCCTGAAAATGCACTGCTTTGGTCATTTGAGATCTTCTTTTACAATTACATGAAATAAGGCTGGGTAATTCGCAATATTATATTTACAATGTCAGTGTACAGTTAAATACGAAAGCCTAATAGTGTCAAATAAAATATAAAAAAAAATAAAAATGCAAAGGCGTTATAACGCGAATAAAGGCGTTATTACGCGAATCAAAAGGCGTAATAACGCGAATAAAGGCGTTATAACGCGAATCAAAAGGCGTAATAACGCAAATAAAGGCGTTATAACGCGAATCAAAAGGCGTAGTAACGCCTTTATTTGCGTTATAACGCGAATCAAAAGGCGTAATAACGCGAATAAAGGCGTTATAACGCGAATCAAAAGGCGTAGTAACGCCTTTATTCGCGTTATAATGCGAATCAAAAGGCGTAATAACGCGAATACAGGCGTTATAACGCGAATCAAAAGGCGTTATAACGCGAATAAAGGCGTAATAACGCAAATCAAAAGGCGTAGTAACGCGAATAAAGGCGTAATAATGCAAATCAAAAGGCGTAGTAACGCGAATAAAAGCGTAGTAACGCGAACCGAAAGGCGTAATAACGCAAATTAAAACGCATTAGAATGCCAATTTTATACCATATTTATACTTATCAAATTGCCTAGTAACGCGAGAAAGGAAGACCAATATTGATCTGAATTTATTGCTCAAGATATAAACTCGTATAAGATTATACAATATACATTTACAATAACTATCATTCCATTTGCACAGTAATAATGCAAACTATTTGTCATAAAATAATGAAGACTCTTTATTATTTGCCAATATAAGAAAACTTGGTGACTTATAGGTCCATTGGACTGGACTTAAATAAAGTTACTCTGAAATCATGTATCACATCATTGATTTTAAACACGTCACTATAGTAATATAAATGAATTTCTTTTCTTATCTTTTCTTTTCTTATATCTTATCTTTTATCTTATATGTGCGTCATATGTTCAATTTTCTACGGATATATCCTGTATAATTACTTAATAACCTGTAGTATCTTCTAATTATGTGAATGTCGTTCCCAATTACGCCATAGGTAATAGGCTATAGGTAACAAGATTTTGAAAAAAAAGTAAGGTATAAGTAAATCACATTAGGGTGAAAGTATATCTTAATTATTGATAGGTATGCTTAGAAGGGTGAAAGTGTTTCTGTTAAGTTACAATTACAGGAGACAATTGTCTTCTTTGTCCTTGTAGAAAAGTATCTAAAGTTGGGTGATAGTAACCTCTAATCTGACGAAAGCATTTCCTAATAAAAGATTTAAAAAAAATCAAACTTTGGTCTTAGGACGTATCCATACAGAATTGAAAATAAAACGTACATTTAGATCAATTCATTTAGATCCTTTCTAACATGACTAGGCCATTGTTTGGAATTTATATGGTATAAAATTAGCGTTATAACGCCTATGGTTTTGCGTAATTACGCCTTTTGGTTCGCGTTATTACGCCTTTTGATTCGCGTTATAACGCCTTTATTCGCGTTATTACGCCTTTTGATTCGCGTTAAAACGCGAATAAAGGCGTTACTACGCCTTTTGATTCGCGTTATAACGCCTTTATTCGCGTTATTACGCCTTTTGATTCGCGTTATAACGCGAATTATAGCATAAAATCGGCTATTTTTCCCTCTTTTGCCCATGTTATAACGGGGCCAAAACCATGCGTTAACATAGTCACGCGCTCTTGTTATAGCCCGGTTTTACCTATGCGCAATACATGCAGGGCCCAGAAAACAAACAAAAAATGACAATTTGGCCTGTTTGCCAGAGTCATGCGCTCTTGTTATATTGGAATTATTAATTCGAGGGCCTCAGTCGCATATTCAAGTAATTATGCCGGCAATACGGCGTATAGACATCGCCGCTTATCTTGGTTGTCGCCCTTTCTTAGAAACGGACAGTTGTCAATGTATACTCTTTGCTGGTATTCTCGCGTTAAATCTATTCTCGCGTTATTTTTATTTTTCACGAGGTTGAATCACAGCGCCACCTATAGTAAATATTTGTGACCTACTTTTATTCAGCAGTGTTTTGAGTAACATTTTACAGTAATGAACCGACTAAAGGTAAGTAAATCACAAATTTTACCTTGTAAATGCAAAACTTTAACTAAATCATTCACAAAAATGTCTATTCTTTGGTAACTTTCCTCCATTTTAAGATTGACATCTTCCGTCTGCTGACAGGACTCCATTTGTTGTTGTTGTTGTTGTTGCCTAAAACTTCAAAACCTATACCATACCATAGATTTTTTTTTTTTTTTCAGGGGTCCCAAAGCAGGCTTAAGCAGCCATATGACAAGGAAAGCCTTAAGAGAGCCTATGCAGCTTGTGTTTCAAATGGCATGTCTGTTTATCGGGCATCTAGAGTGTACCATGTCCCGGAGTCTACTTTGAGAGACAGGACTAGACATAATGTCACCCTTGAGGCACGTCCTGGACCAGAGACTCTATTGTCTTCTCTGGAGGAGGACAAGCTAGCACAGCATATAAAGTATATGGCCAGTATCGGATATGGCTACACCATGACCAACATAAGATTTATGGCTGCTGACTATGCCAGGTCAATGGGGAAGAAAGTTGTTGCGAAGGATGGTTTAAGTACTGTGTGGTACTATAGTTTCATGAAAAGAAACCCAGACTTGAAAGCTGTCAAGCCTCAAAAGCTTGATTTGGCCAGAGCTAAAGGTGCCTCTGAAGAAAAAATAAACAACTATTTCAAAAAACTGAAGAATATTCTAGATGACAATGACTTAATCAATTCACCTGAAAGAATCTATAATATAGATGAAACAGGAGTAAGCACCCAGCACTCACCACCTAAAATTGTTTGTGGGAAAAATGATAAACCTCAGGCAATTACCTCCCCAAGATCTTCCAATGTAACAATAATAGGAGGAGCAAATGCCCTTGGAAATCATGTGCCTCCTTTTTATATATTCCCTGGGAAAAGGTTTAATTCTCAGTTCATGGAAGGTGCTCAACCTGGTGCAGATGGTACAATGTCGGATAGTGGTTGGGTGAATGGTGAAATTTTTGAAGATTATGTCACGAGACATCTTGCGAAGCACTGTAACCTTGATTCTGTCTCTTCAGATAGACCAGCCACATTGATCCTGTATGATGGGCACAAAAGTCATTTATCGTTGACTTTGAATGAGTGGGCTAGACAGAGGAATGTGGTCCTCTTTGTACTTCCCCCACATACCAGTCATCTCACGCAACCACTGGATGTTGGTGTTTATGGCCCATTCAAAGCCTTCTACTACACTGAGTGTCAACAGTATTTGCAGCATAACCCGGGTGTATACATCACCAAATATGAAATTGCTTCACTAACTTCTAAGCCGTACTTGAAAGCTTTCTCTCCATCAAACATCACATCAGCTTTCAAAAAATCAGGAATATATCCATTTGATGAGTCTCAAATTTCCAAGAGTGACACTGCACCTTCATCAATTTATTCCAGTGAAAATCATGATCAGTGCCAGGGACTGGATACACAAGTTGAATCAACCGAAAAGGCACCACAGCAACCAGAAGAGCCCTCTGACTCGCAAGAAACCATTTTGTATGATGAGTCTGTCACTTTCTTTGCAAAGAGACAAATTAACACTGTCAAACAAAGACCTAAGAAAAAATTCATTCCACCATACATAATGGGAAATCTGTTAAATGAAAGAAATACACATATTCTGCAAAATCAAAGGAAGTCTAAGGGTGCCAAATCTGAGAAAACAGTTCAAAATAGACAAAAAAATCCCATACAAACACCGTCTAAGAAGCAGAGGAAGAGTAAGGAGCATGAAGAACTAGTTCCTAGCACATCTGGAACATCTAAGACAGGAGTACCTATTTCTTTGGACTCTCCATCACATATGTCAGACAGTGATACTGATATTGAGATAGAGGAGAGAGACAAATGTTGTGTCTGCAAGCTCTACACACCCACTCAACTCAAGCATTGTGTTAGTATTGTCTTCACAAAGTGGGCTCAGTGTAATTTTTGCTCACATTGGGTACATCTTAGATTTTGTACACCAATTACAGTAGTAAGAAGGGCTACTGTGTTCAGATGCCCACATTGTGTAACTGAAGAATAACTCATGTGACAGGAAATATTACAAATCAACTTACCTTGTGCTCAGACAAATTTGATTAAAGACATGTTTTTGCATTAATTATAAAGTCACACTTGTTGAAACTTTTAGTACAGTTATTGTTCAGTTAATTGCATTAGGTAGTTTATACATCTTTGACTTGCTGAAAGCCTACTGTATGGTATAGATTTTTACCGCGAGAATATAAATAACTTCTATTCAAAGGTCAAGGTCAGGGTACCTGTTTATAAAATGGCGGAAAATAAAATTGAAATGTTTTATATCGATTTTTTTCATGTAAATAAATCAATTATTGGTTAACTTGGATGAAGAAAAGGAAAGAACAACAAGGTAAATATTTTGTTTGTCATTATATGACTTTATTTCCTTAGTACCGCGAGAATACCTGCAAACAGGGTAAACAAATAGAATCTGTCATTCAGTTTAATCCCCCGATTAACTTACAAAAATGGAAAGCACAAAATGAATATAAGAAAACGTTGTTTTATTGACGTTTATATTGATAAATGTTCATTATCTTTCTTTGAGAGAATAATGTTTTATGCCTGATTTTTTTTAAACTTGCGTGCTTAAAAAACCGATTCTGAAATTGAATCTTGATGTCACTGATCTTTTTCCTACCGCCAATCTGTAACCATTCTAGGAATTTCTGAGGCGCCTGTTTTGTCTTTGGTAGAGTAATGTTATGTTTTTCTTAAGTTAATATATCTCCAAAGTTAAACTTTGTTAAATCAATTAAAATTCTAACTTTCGTTCGGTTCTCAAGTTGTTGGCCCCGGAAAAAATAAAACGCATACGTAAAACATGTAAAGTTGGATAAATACCGTTCAAGCATAAGGATTTAATGTTTGTGTTTTATATATAATATACATCATGAATCTGTTTTAAAATTTTATGCTATAATAGCGTCAACGCACGTTTATTTCGTGTTATAAAGTCTGCAGAGTCCCTCGGAACTGTTGGAGCCCTCGCCCTACCGGGCTCGGGCACCAACCGTTCCTCGGGGCTCTGCAGACGTTATAACACGGAAAAACGTGCGTTAACCCTATATAAATGCGTTACTACGCCTTTTAATTCGCGTTATAACGCCTTTATTTGCGTTATTACGCCTTTTGATTCACGTTATAACGCCTTTTTTCGCGTTATTACGCCTTTTTATTCGCGTTATATCGCCTTTATTTGCGTTATTACGCCTTTTGATTCGCGTAATAATGCCTTTATTCGCGTTATAACGCCTTTGCATTTTTATTTTTTTTATTTTATTTGACAGTATTAGGCTTTCGTAGTTAAACATAAAGAGGAACAACGAAAACAAACATTTTTATGGCATTAAGGATGACAAGATTCCTATCCATATCGTGTGTTACTAAATCATTTCTCTGTAAACAAAACGCACGAAAATATCGATTACTTTACAAATCATATCCAATAAACTAACAAAAATATTCTTCAAAGATACTTTCCCCCCTAATTTGTCATTTTACAATAAGCAGTAAGGTATAAATATATAGATAAGAACATAAAGGTTTGGATAACAGATGTAATTATTATCATTTACTTGCTGACAATAACTCGTAAAAGCCATCTCATAAACTACTTTGTTTCCCTCCTCATTTCTATAAGACTAAAGAACCATGCACGCCGAATAAATAATAGATAAAAGCCCCTGTATTTGTTTTAAAGTATATTATTGTAACTTACACCCTTTCCGTCTGTGTAACGTCATTGTTTAAGTGCAGACGATGCATACTTTGAAAAATATCAAGTTTTCTCAGAGCTGTAAAAGCGCCATTGTTTCGAGGGAAAATATTTACGTCTTATATTAAACAAAAACTCGATATTTTTTTATAAAATCATATTTTCTACGAGAATTATGGATTGGTGCCAAAAATATGTCAGTCTAAACAATTTGTCATGTATAAAAAAATGATAATTTTTCCCATGCTTTAATCGTTGTATATTTATTGTAAAACCGAGTTATGACTTTTATTACCCAGTGGTTGTTATAAGTGTACGATAAGCCTCATATATAACGAGAGTTAGACCGTAATCAATCTGGTGTTATAAATAAATATCGATTTAAAACTGATTTTTTATGAACACAGATCTTTGACGGGCAAAAAAGTAAAAACATTATACATTGTATTATATTGAATGCAGAAATATACAACAATAAAATTAATCAGTAGAACTTGCAATTGTAATAACCATCACAAAACTGCATTTAATTTATTATATAAAATTAACTGTTGATATATTTTTTTAAATTTTTGATCGATTGATCGATCGATCGATCGGTCGGTCGGTCGGTCGGTTCGTTCGTTCGTTCCTTGCTTCCTTCTTTCCTTGCTTCCTTCCTTCCTTCCTTCATTCATTCATTCATTCATTCATTCATTCATTCATTCATTCAATTATTTATTTATTTATTTATTTATTTTGTTTTATATAACAGGTAAACCGGAGGATACAGCGCGTCGTCGGTAATGGAACGCCAAGGGGAAAATATATAAGATTTTTTTTTTAAATAACTTTTAACTATCTCTTTTCCTTAAACTGTCTTCACAAGGACCGGATAATGTTCCTTTAAAAATATTCTAGTTGAACAATATGTATGTACACAAGCGCTTTACTTCCTCTAGGTTCTTGGGTAGTCGGTAATACAGGGTGAACATGCAGTAATAAAAGTAAATTATCTGTACAAAAATTATACACAATTCCAGTATACAAACACAGTGTCAAGAAAACAGGATAAAAAGTTTCCAGGTTTTGTGTTTTTTTCATAGAGAATTAAAGATTCTAACATATTGGTGAATTAATCTGCAGTCAGATCTGTCCGACTGAAACCACTCTCAAAAAATTGCGTGTAACAAAAAAAAATATTTAAATTTCAAATAGACGATAAGAGTAAAAAAACTGCAGTTTTACAAGCAAACAAAACAAGAATTAAAATTTGCTGTTTGAAACAGATTACATAAATTCTGCAATTCGTATGTTTTGATAAAAGAAGATTTTTATCACTATTTTACAGAAACAACAAATTGTTAAAAGCACCTTGAAGCTGTTTATGACTCATAGAATATCAAAAAAAAGCACCTTTCAAAATTTGAAATTGAAATAAAAAAAAAATATCGTATTTTATTTTATTTCAATATCTGGTTTCTGGTAGATTTTTGATTACTTATCTCTAATGGGCTTATTTTATTATAGTTTGAGTAATATATACTATTGGTTATATGTATAAAAAAGATTTTGATAGGTTATATGGCTTCATATTAATGTCTGCGAGGGTTATATGACATGAGCCGATAAGCCAACAACAGGTAACATTAAACTGATTGATTTTTATAGATTCGTGTAGTTATTAAAGGTCTATTAAAATACAAACTGTCAGCTGATAGCAAAATCACATTCCCGCAAGTCTCTTTGACTCAATTAAAGTTGCTATTTATAGTAACTTCACCGCACGCGCATGTAATTTGTTTTAATTTATGGTTTGTAAAATGCGATTGCTTATCATCAACATTCTGATAAAGCATGGCCTTGACTAAAGCAGGGCTTGCACTAAATGAATAGCACCGTCGTCCAGAACAGAATATTACGAAAACGTTTTCACAACAGACGAAAAAACACTTTCAAATACCTCCTCTGTTAACTGGACGTTTTACTTTTATTCAAGTTACGATAAAAACAAAAACAACAAGAAATTAAAAATCTGAATTATGTATATTTCTTTATTATTCTAATACATTAATTTTACAACTTTTTGAGTGAAAAATAGAAGTATCCAGTTGTGTCTGCAGTATCAGAATTCTTGCAAATCGTCTCCTGTAGAATAAAACATCAGATTTAAAATTTATTGAAAGACATATTTATTCTTCTGTTAACATTAAGAGATCTGTCTAATTTAAATTTATTACAAGATAATTTTATTTTTCTACTGAAATTAGAACATTTTTATATTTTATTATATTGTGATTTCATTATTAGACAAAATGTCTATTTCCGATAACAATAATGAAATGAAACTATTAAAGAACAATAAGATAATAAAATAACAATGTATTGTTTACCTTGTCAACAATGGCGTGGATTTCACTAGAAGTGTAGATTGTTAATATTCCAAATACGCCGGCGTCCAAGTCATCTTCGTCAGTGTGAATGTTATCTGCGATTTCACTTTCTGATTCTACAATGATATCAGATACATCAATACTGCTATTTGTATTCTCTTCATGCAATTCATCAACATCTTCCACTAGCTGCATTTTCTCACATTCCTGCTCGGCATTTATGTTAACAGATGGAGGTAACTGACCCAGGTTTGAAGCCTGAGATCGGGGCACAAACTCTGTCGCTTCTGCTCTTAAATTGGAAAAAGCCGCAATTGAAGCTGCTTGATTTAATGAGGCTTTCAACTTCTTCTCGGATTTTTTCTGTTCCCGATATTTTACCCATCTCTCGTATTGTTTCTGAGATTGTTTTCTTTTTCTTCTTTTGATACCACCATTTTCTCCGCATACCATAACTATAATAAATAAAATGAAAATAACAATATGTTCAATAGGTCAATAAAACGTTTTAAAGACATGATATTGCATATACTTTAAATTTATCCGTCACATTCAAGCGTTCATTTCGCTTTGCATATGATTTTATCTTTCAAATGGAGTTTATTTGCTGAATATCAATTAAATTTCAATCACTAATACAAAAATAAACATTTCTAACCTTTAGCTTGTGGAATCTTGTTGTTTTGTTTTACTCCTTCAGCTGCCTGATTTTCTTCTACGAATTCATCCATTTTTATTTTAATAATATGTTGTGCTTAACATTAATATGTCAACAATACTAGTTGCTATGATGCAATAGATGCGTCGCGACGACGTCAAATTTAACGTCACGTGACGTCAAAAATAACCAATCAGAGGAATCGTTCATTGTCCTTGCTTGTCTTTAGTTTTGATTTTTTTCAAGTAACATATGATCGGTGTGATGATCTTTGTGATAATTGTGATGAAAAAAAATGTAAAAGTCGGTTGAAAAGATGTCAAACGTTGGCTGAAAAAGTACTTTTCTGTACGGAAATTGACGAATTTTGGCGAGTTTATACGAACTTCACATAGGTGGAACATTTCCATTTTTGTTCACTGACATCATAGACTATTACGTCTGTAACATCATGATACCACACACGGTCACCGGTTTACTCTGTGTAAGAACTTTTCTCTTGAATTCTGAACTATTCAAAGAATAGGGAGAGCTATTGTACTTATCCGGCGTCGCCGTCGCCGTCACACTTTGGTTGAGATTTGTGGGCAAGTTGGTAACATAGAATGAAAACTTCACACACTTATTCCCTGTGGTTATATAACAAGATGGACCCAGGTCCTATATCTCTGTTTTTTTCTGTTTACAGAGTTATGACCCTTTTCTTACTGTCAAGAACAGATAATAGTCAAGAGCGCTGTTTTACAAACAGCTCTTGTAATGGTCTTTGAGGATTACCCGTCCGGAGTTCGATCTAAACGACTTTTTCATATAAGACCGACTCTCCAAAACGAGGAATCCAAATTGCTGCCAATGACCTTCAACTATTAAAGTTATGATTCCCTGACAATATTAATTAGTATTGTTTTCATAGCAATTTTAGTTTGTGGGTGGTGAGGAATTTTTGTAAGATAGTTCTAGTACTTAGGTTATTGACCTCCATCAAAACTGGAATACATTATACAGGACTTTCTTTATCACTTCAGTTGACACTCGAGTAACAATATGTGAATCGGCACTTTTTGTTGTAATATGAACGCCAGATATTTTTTCATGTAATAAGACCTTAAGCACTTTGTCAATTGTTATTGTATTAGGCATGTTAAATATGAATGGTGTTAATGAAACGTTTGGGAAGTCGCCGCTTGTCTTAAACTTGAGTGTCAGCTGAGAGGGTCAAAGTCAGGTCACTGAAGGTCACAACAAATGCATTGTTGCATTTAAATGACATGCAAACGCAGCGCCGATTACTAGTGTTTTCAAATTACATTTAACATTGTACATATTGCATACGGATGTACATGTATATACTAGTATTCGATGAAGTTATTTTGACTGTACTTAAATACAGATCTATCATATTTTCTTTGCATATCAAAATCAAACTAGTTAAATAGACTGGATCCTTGGAAATAAGATGACACTGAATCCATGAAAGTAAAATTAGACTGGATTCATGAAAGTAAATTTAGACTGGGTCCACGAACTTAAATTTAGACTGGATACATGAAGGTGAAATTAGACTGAATCAGACTGGTCCATAACAGAAGAACCGACTGGATCTAAATACAACAGCGATCAGTGACCATATTGTATCTCGCCCATATGGTCTCTTTCCGGTGGCGAGGGTAAACAAACCCAAACACACAAGTGACCATATTGTAGCCTGACGAAAGCCAATCAAGCAATTGTTTTGAGGATGATTTGACAGTTCGGCTTGTTTGTAGCATGTTGCAGCCACTGTATAGCAGGCGACACAAAAATCATGAACAGACCAAAACGCCTTTTTTTTTATTCAAGGGCAAAAACTCAGCCAAAAATCATTCAACCGGAAAACCCGTTATATATACGCAAGTACTCGAGGTTCCGATCTGTCCTGTAAAGTTTCATTCAAATTGCATAAGTAGTTTAAGAGAAGAAGCCCGGGCAAAACTTTAAAAATTTAAAAAAAATCATAATATTTAAAGGGCCATAACTCTTAAAAATCATTGAATTGGAAAATGGGGTTATAAACGTTTGTATCAGGAACATAGTTGACAATAATCGATCAATATAGAAGAAGGTCTTTGGAAACTGGTGACCGTTGAAGACCGGAGAAGGTCGAACATAAAACAATTATTTCTTTTTAAGAAAATGATTAAATAGGTCTACCATTTTATGAATAATTCCGAGCAACAAAAAATAAAGTAAACACACAAGTTTACTATTAATTATGGCAGATGCCACTACGAATATTTTAATTTTGTAGATTTTCAGTCTAAACAATTTATTGTTTGTAAAATTTGAGATATAGATATTAAAGAAACATTGATAATTTTCAAACACAGCATTCAAGTTTTTCCACCGTAAACGGTAAAATAACTATAGAAAATTAGAAATATCACGAATTAGTTTTTTGTTCTTAATTAGGTGTAATTCGGACCAATTCCCTAGAGGTAAATCCGTAACGTACCGGCAAACGGTATTTAGCTAGGTTTTCGAAAAGGTCAATTAACCAATCATGTACGGTTTACAGATCACATGCTCCTCCATGTACCGAAAACAGGTCACGTGCTCCTCCATGCCTCAAAAGTTAAACGCGTACCAATACCCTGCGGTCTTCAGAACACAATCATTAGTTTACATTTCAGAAGTTTTACACGCAATTTTACGCTAATGAGCCATGTCTTACATGTGGTAGTCATTGATTTTAACAGATTTTTTTCTTTCCCTATTGTTTCACGGTGGGTAATCGGCTAACAGGAAAACCGGAGGATACAGCGCGTCGTCGGTAATGGAACGCCAAGGGGAAAATATATAAGATTTTTTTTTTAAAAATAACTTTTAACTATCTCTTTTCCTTAAACTGTCTTCACAAGGACTGGATAATGTTCCTTTAAAAATATTCTAGTTGAACAATATGTATGTACACAAGCGCTTTACTTCCTCTAGGTTCTGGGGTAGTCGGTAATACAGGGTGAACATGCAGTAATAAAAGTAAATTATCTGTACAAAAATTATACACAATTCCAGTATACAAACACAGTGTCAAGAAAACAGGATAAAAAGTTTCCAGGTTTTGTGTTTTTTTCATAGAGAATTAAAGATTCTAACATATCGGTGAATTAATCTGCAGTCAGATCTGTCCGACTGAAACCACTCTCAAAAAATTGCGTGTAACAAAAAAATATATATTTAAATTTCAAATAGACGATAAGAGTAAAAAAACTGCAGTTTTACAAGCAAACAAAACAAGAATTAAAATTTGCTGTTTGAAACAGATTACATAAATTCTGCAATTCGTATGTTTTGATAAAAGAAGATTTTTATCACTATTTTACAGAAACAACAAATTGTTAAAAGCACCTTGAAGCTGTTTATGACTAATAGAATATCAAAAAACAATGCAGCTTTCAAAATTTGAAATTGAAATATAAAAAAAAAAATATCGTATTTTATTTTATTTCAATATCTGGTTTCTGGTAGATTTTTGATTACTTATCTTTAATGGGCTTATTTTATTATAGTTTGAGTAATATATACTATTGGTTATATGTATAAAAAAGATTTTGATAGGTTATATGGTTTCATATTAATGTCTGCGAGGGTTATATGACATGAGCCGATAAGCCAACAACAAGTAACATTAAACTGATTGATTTTTATAGATTTGTGTAGTTATTAAAGGTCTATTGAAATACAAACTGTCAGCTGATAGCAAAATCACATTTCCGCAAGTCTCTTTGACTCAATTAAAGTTGCTATTTATAGAAACATCACCACACGCGCATGTAATTTGTTTTAATTTATGGTTTGTAAAATGCGATTGCTTATCAACATCTGATAAAGCATGGCCTTGACTAAAGCAGGGTCTGCAGGAAATGAATAGCACCGTCGTCCAGAACAGGTTATTACGAAAACGTTTTCCTCACTGAAATTCAAGAGCAGAAGAAAAAAAAACACTTTCAAATACCTCCTCTGTTAACTGGACGTTTTACTTTTATTCAAGTTACGATAAAAACAAAAACAACAAGAAATTAAAAATCTGAATTATGTATATTTCTTTATTATTCTAATACATTAATTTTACAAATTTTTGAGTGAAAAATAGAAGTATCCAGTTGTGTCTGCAGTATCAGAATTCTTGCAAATCGTCTCCTGTAGAATAAAACATCAGATTTAAAATTTATTGAAAGACATATTTATTCTTCTGTTAACATTAAGAGATCTGTCTAATTTAAATTTATTACAAGATAATTTTATTTTTCTACTGAAATTAGAACATCTGTCTCATGCTTGTAACGATTAGGTGTATATCTTAAATTACTGTCATTTTTATATTTTATTATATTGTGATTTTATTATTAGACAAAATGTCTATTTCCGATAACAATAATGAAATGAAACTATTAAAGAACAATAAGATAATAAAATAATAATGTATTGTTTACCTTGTCAACAATGGCGTGGATTTCACTAGAAGTGTAGATTGTTAATATTCCAAATACGCCGGCGTCCAAGTCATCTTCGTCAGTGTGAATGTTATCTGCGATTTCACTTTCTGATTCTACAATGATATCAGATACATCAATACTGCTATTTGTATTCTCTTCATGCACTTCAACAACATCTTCGACTAGCTGCGTTTTCTCACATGAAGGTGAAATTAGACTGAATCAGACTGGTCTATAACAGAAGAACCGACTGGATCTATAAAAGTACAACAGCGATCAGTGACCATATTGTTGCTCGCCCATATGGTCTCTTTCCGGTGGCGAGGGTACACAAACCCAAACACACAAGTAATCATATTGTAGCCTGACGAAAGCCAATCAAGCAATTGTTTTGAGGATGATTGGACAGTTCGGCTTGTTTGTAGCATGTTGAAGACACTGTATAGCAGGCGACACAAAAATCATGAACAGACCAAAACGCCTTTTTTTTATTCAAGGGCAAAAACTCAGCCAAAAATCATTCAACCGGAAAACCCGTTATACATGCGCAAGTACTTGAGGTTCCGATCTGTCCTGTAAAGTTTCACTCAAATTGCATAAGTAGTTTAAGAGAAGAAGCCCGGGCAAAACTTTTTTTAAAAAAATCATAATATTTAAAGGGCCATAACTCTTAAAAATCATTGAATTGGAAAATGGGGTTATAAACGTTTGTATCAGGAATATAGTTGACAATAATCGATCAATATAGAAGAAGGTCTTTGGAAACTGGTGACCGTTGAAGACCGGAGAAGGTCGAACATAAAACAATTATTTCTTTTTAAGAAAATGATTAAATAGGTCTACCATTTTATGAATAATTCCGAGCAACAAAAAATAAAGTAAACACACAAGTTTACGCGGAAAATATCGCTATTAATTATGGCAGATGCCACTACGAATATTTTAATTTTGTAGATTTTCAGTCTAAACAATTTATTGTTTTGTAAAATTTGAGATATAGATATTAAAGAAACATTGATAATTTTCAAACACAGCATTCAAGTTTTTCCACCGTAAACGGTAAAATAACTATAGAAAATTAGAAATATCACGTAATAGTTTTTTGTAATTAATTAGGTGTAATTCGGACTAATTCCCTAGAGTTAAATCCGTTAACGTACCGGCAAACGGTATTTAGCTAGGTTTTCGAAAAGGTCAATTAACCAATCATGTACGGTTTACAGATCACATGCTCCTCCATGTACCGAAAACAGGTCACGTGCTCCTCCATGCCTCAAAAGTTAAACGCGTACCAATACCCTGCGGTCTTCAGAACACAATCATTAGTTTACATTTCAGAAGTTTTACACGCAATTTTACGCTAATGAGCCATGTCTTACATGTGGTAGTCATTGATTTTAACAGATTTTTTTCTTTCCCTATTGTTTCGTGGTGGTTAATCGGCTAACAGGAAAACCGGAGGATACAGCGCGTCGTCGGTAATGGAACGCCAAGGGGAAAATATATAAGATTTTTTTTTAAATAACTTTTAACTATCTCTTTTCCTTAAACTGTCTTCACAAGGACTGGATAATGTTCCTTTAAAAATATTCTAGTTGAACAATATGTATGTACACAAGCGCTTTACTTCCTCTAGGTTCTGGGGTAGTCGGTAATACAGGGTGAACATGCAGTGATAAAAGTAAATTATCTGTACAAAAATTATACACAATTCCAGTATACAAACACGGTGTCAAGAAAATAAGGATAAAAAGTTTCCAGGTTAAGTGTTTCTTTCATAGAGAATTAAAGATTCTAACATATCGGTGAATTAATCTGCAGTCAGTTCTGTCCGACTGAAACCACTCTCAAAAAGTACGTGTTACAAAAAATATATTTAAATTTCAAATAGACGATAAGAGTAAAAAAACGGCAGTTTTACAAGCAAACAAAACAAGAATTAAAATTTGCTGTTTGAAACAGATTACATAAATTCTGCAATTCGTATGTTTTGATAAAAGAAGATTTTTATCACTATTTTACAGAAACAACAAATTGTTAAAAGCACCTTGAAGCTGTTTATGACTCATAGAATATCAAAAAACAATGCCGCTTTCAAAATTTGAAATTGAAATATAAAAAAAAAATATCGTATTTTATTTTATTTCAATATCTGGTTTCTGGTAGATTTTTGATTACTTATCTTTAATGGGCTTATTTTATTATAGTTTGGGTAATATATACTATTGGTTATATGTATAAAAAAGATTTTGATAGGTTATATGGTTTCATATTAATGTCTGCGAGGGTTATATGACATGAGCCGATAAGCCAACAACAAGTAACATTAAACTGATTGATTTTTTATAGATTTGTGTAGTTATTAAAGGTCTATTGAAATACAAAACTGTCAGCTGATAGCAAAATCACATTTCCGCAAGTCTCTTTGACTCAATTAAAGTTGCTATTTATAGAAACATCACCACACGCGCATGTAATTTGTTTTAATTTATGGTTTGTAAAATGCGATTGCTTATCAACATCTGATAAAGCATGGCCTTGACTAAAGCAGGGTCTGCAGGAAATGAATAGCACCGTCGTCCAGAACAGGTTATTACGAAAACGTTTTCCTCACTGAAATTCAAGAGCAGAAGAAAAAAAAAACACTTTCAAATACCTCCTCTGTTAACTGGACGTTTTACTTTTATTCAAGTTACGATAAAAACAAAAACAACAAGAAATTAAAAATCTGAATTATGTATATTTCTTTATTATTCTAATACATTAATTTTACAAATTTTTGAGTGAAAAATAGAAGTATCCAGTTGTGTCTGCAGTATCAGAATTCTTGCAAATCGTCTCCTGTAGAATAAAACATCAGATTTAAAATTTATTGAAAGACATATTTATTCTTCTGTTAACATTAAGAGATCTGTCTAATTTAAATTTATTACAAGATAATTTTATTTTTCTACTGAAATTAGAACATCTGTCTCATGCTTGTAACGATTAGGTGTATATCCTAAATTACTGTCATTTTTATATTTTATTATAATTATTGTGATTTCATTATTAGACAAAATGTCTATTTCCGATAACAATAATGAAATGAAACTATTAAAGAACAATAAGATAATAAAATAATAATGTATTGTTTACCTTGTCAACAATGGCGTGGATTTCACTAGAAGTGTAGATTGTTAATATTCCAAATACGCCGGCGTCCAAGTCATCTTCGTCAGTGTGAATGTTATCTGCGATTTCACTTTCTGATTCTACAATGATATCAGATACATCAATACTGCTATTTGTATTCTCTTCATGCACTTCAACAACATCTTCCACTAGCTGCGTTTTCTCACATTCCTGCTCGGCATTTATGTTAACAGATGGAGGTAACTGACCCAGGTTTGAAGCCTGAGATCGGGGCACAAACTCTGTCGCTTCTGCTCTTAAATTGGAAAAAGCCGCAATTGAAGCTGCTTGATTTAATGAGGCTTTCATCTTCTTCTCGGATTTTTTCTGTTCCCGATATTTTACCCATCTCTCGTATTGTTTCTGAGATTGTTTTCTTTTTCTTCTTTTGATACCACCATTTTCTCCGCATTCCATAACTATAATAAATAAAATGAAAATAACAATATGTTCAATAGGTCAATAAAACGTTTTAAAGACATGATATTGCATATACTATAAATTTTATCCATCACATTCAAGCGTTCATTTCGCTTTGCATATGATTTTATCTTTCAAATGGAGTTTATTTGCTGAATATCAATTAAATTTCAATCACTAATACAAAAAAAAAAACATTTCTAACCTTTAGCTTGTGGAATCTTGTTGTTTTGTTTTACTCCTTCAGCTGCCTGATTTTCTTCTACGAATTCATCCATTTTTATTTTAATAATATGTTGTGCTTAACATTATTATGTCAACAATACTAGTTGCTATGATGCAATAGATGCGTCGCGACGACGTCAAATTTAACGTCACGTGACGTCAAAAATAACCAATCAGAGGAATCGTTCATTATTCTTGCTTGCATTTAGTTTTGAATTTTTTCAAGTAACATATGATCGGTGTGATGATCTTTGTGATAATTGTGATGAAAAAAAATGTAAAAATTCGGTTGAAAAGATGTCAAACGTTGGCTGAAAAAAGTAAAAAATTAGTTGAAAAAAATTCAAAAGTTTGTTGAAAAGGGTTTGTTGAAAAGGGTTTGTTGAAAAATTTGGTTTAAAAATGTTAAAAGTCTATTAAACATGTCAAAAGTTGGTTAAAACATGTCAAAAGGTGGTTGAAAGCAAAGTCAAAAGTCACCTCTCTAGCTGTCTCGTCTAGATATGTTGAAAATGATATATTCTAGAGAATATGTTCAAGTTCGTAATGAACGTCTTGCAAAGTCTATTCAAGCCGACCTTGAACTTATTATTGGCTATATTACGACTTTTTTGCTTAATGTAATGGTATTAAGTTTATTTATTGCTTCTTACCTTCTAATCATGCCCCTTAAGATGTTTTTAAAACAAAATTGACAAAATTTGAATATTTTCAAAATTATTTTTAGCATCATAACAAAGAACTGAAACTTTAAAGTTTCTTATAGGAAATATGACACCATCTTAAAATCATACTTTTATCTCAAGGAACAATCATATTAGGGTCAAATGAGCTCTGTCGGACCGTATTTGGTACAAAAACGAATATGGTACAAATTTGTACCATATTCGGCCGAATATGGTACAACTGTCTAATTGTACCATATACGTTTCTGCAGTTTTGGGGTAAAATGCCTGACCAAATATGGTACAAACTTGTACCATATTCGGATGAAAAATGTACCACATTCGTTCCGAATATGGTACACACTCATCATCGTCATCATCATCATCATCGTTATCTCATCATCATCACCATCATCATCATTATCATTATCATTATCATCATCATCATCATCATCATCATCATCATCATCATCATCATCATCATCACCATCATCATCACCATCATCATCATCATCATAACTACAATTTGCATCAACGTCATCAATACCATCATGAAAATAATCATCATCGTCATCTCATCATCATCATCATCATCATCATCATCATCATCATCATCATCATCACCATCATCATCGTCATCGTCATCATCATCATCGTCATCATCATCATCATCATCATCATCATCATCATCATCATAACTACAATTTGCATCAACGTCATCAATTCCATCATGAAAATAATCATCATCATCATCATCATCATCATCATCATAATCATCATCATCGGCGGTCGGTAATCATTGGCGTCAACACAATAAAAAACTTTTTTCATCATCATCATTATAATCATTATCATCGGCCGATAAACATCGCAGTTATCATCATCACAATCATCAAAACCCCAATCATCATCACCATTGTCATCATCATCAATTACATCATCATCGTCACCATTTACACCATCATCATCATCGTCACCATTAACGCCATTATCATCATCATCGTCATGATGATGACAAAAGTTTTGATGATGATGACGACGATCAAAATTACCGTCATCATCATCATCACAAACTTTTATCATCATTGTCATCATCATCACCATCATTATCACCACAATCATCAAGGTCATCATCATCATCAACACCATCATCATCATCACCATTATCATCATCGTAATGAAGATCACAAAAATGTGATGATGATAACTGCGATGTTTTTCGGTCGATGGTGATGATGATGACAAAAGTTTTGTAAATGATGATAACGACGGTCAGCACATCATCATCATCATAATCTACCGATAAAAATCGCCGTCAGCATCATCAAAACACATTTGTCATCATAATCATCATCATTATATAATAATCATCATCGACCGATAAACATCGCTGTCATAAATCATCAAAATACGTTTGTTATCATCATCATCATCATCATCATCATCACATCAATTATCAACACCCCAATGATCATCATCGTTGTTATCTTCACAACACCACCATTCATCATCACCATCAAAACCAACATCATCATATCCATTATCATGATCGTAATGGTGATCACAAAAGTTTTTTTTGTGATGATAATGACAGCGATGTTTTCGGTCGATTTAATGAGGATGTTGTGATGATGATGACGACGATGAGAATATCATCATCATCATCGGCCAATAAACATCGCCATCATCATCATCATCATCACAAATATTTTGTTATCATCATCATCATTATCATCATCGTCGGCCGATAAACATCGCCGTCATCATCATATTGCTATTAATGATCTTGTGAATTGTTTGGGTCAATCTAAAACTACTGACCAAAGGATATTGAATTATATCGAAGAAATTCTAATCGTAAAACAACTGCAAATGCATGAAATATGAATTTTCGTTAGTTATTTTTTTCGGCCCAATTTCTTGTTATATTTTTCGGATTTTCTCATGCAATATCTTCTTGTCAAAGAAGTCTTTTAGATTGACCCAAACAATGCACGAAATCATTAATATGGCTGACGCGACGTCATTCGACCAATCGAATGAGACGTCGACATTCCTGCAACGACGTTTGCTTAAAGGCAATCATATCTGGACAAAACCTACCAATTATTATTAAAATGTATTAAAAAATATAAGCATTAATACCGAGGGGTATTAAACGATCAAATTTTCCAAGAAGCGCTGGCGCGCTTCATGGATTTGCTCGCCTACCTTTACCCTTTCAAGTTCACACTCTATGAACATAACCAAAAATGCGATAATCCCTTAAAATTTTACAGAGTTACCTGGAGCAAGCACGTCTCTAGTCTTTAGGAGTACTAGTACTTAGTAACCAGTACTAAGCAGATACATTCGCCAGTAATTGACAACTGCCCTACTTTTGAAACAGCGGTAGAGGAAGAATGGGCCGTAGAAATCATTTCGTGACCAAATCTCCACGAAAGTATCTGGCCCGCCGGGAATCGAACCCAGGCCGCCTGCGTGCCAATCTACGACGCGCAACCGACTGAGCTAGCCGGGCGAAACAGTTACACAACCAGCAAAATCCATGTAAAGTTGTGGTTAGGTTAGCTGTTTCTGTTACTGCTAGTTACGACGACGACGACGACGACGACGACGACGACGACGACGACGACGATGATGATGATGATGATGATGATGATGATGATGATACTTTTGTCACTTCCAATATTAGGTTTAATACAATGTATTTGAGTTTGAAAAAAAGTTTACACATCGGCAGACTATTTCATTTATTAAAATACATAATTTATGTACCATATACGTAGGCCATTTTCATTTTATGAGTTTTTTTGGTATGTACCAAATACGTTTTGGCGAGCATAGAAAAAAACTTATTCCAACCGAATATGGTACAATGTTTGTACCATATTCGGTCGAAAATTGTACCATATTCGGTCCGAATATGGTACATTTGTACCATATTCGACCGAATATGGTACATTTGTACCATATTCGTTTTTGTACCAAATACGGTCCAACAGAGCTCTTTAATAAAATACAAGATCGCCCTTTTACATAAGTGTTTAAAAACTTAACAAAAGAGGTACAGAATACAAAGTCTTATGTTCATATCTTTAATAAACTTTGGTTTCAAACTTCATATTTTACCTTCCCCCTTGTGTTTTGCTATTGAATCTAAAAATAGTAACAAGATCAATCCACTTTAAACCTGGAAGTGGTGCAACAAGAGTCTTGTGCATGCACAACCTAATATCAAAATCTGCACGTACACAACGTCTTCAAAGACAAACTAGTTCCCCATGATCTATTGAAAGTTGAGAATATATATAATATTTTTAACTTATCTAAGTTCCCACAAGTGAAACACGATCCTCTATAAGATCGTAAAACAATTTAAATTCATCAATCATATGTTCGTAAATTTTCGGCATATTCCGTTAATTCTGTTCTGCACTATATTATATAAGCGTCTATGTAACAATGAGCTGTAAAATCGTCCTTTTCTGTACGGAAATCGACGAATTTTGGCGAGTTTATACGAACTACACATAGGTGGAACATTTCCATTTTTGTTCACTGACATCATAGACTATTACGTCTGTAACATCATGATACCACACACGGTCACCGGTTTACTCTGTGTAAGAACTTTTCTCTTGAATTCTGAACTATTCAAAGAATAGGAGAGCTATTGTACTTTTCCGGCGTCGCCGTCGCCGTCACACTTTGGTTGAGATTTGTGGGCAAGTTCGGTAACATAGAATGAAAACTTCACACACTTATTCCCCTGTGGTATATAACAAGATGGACCCAGGTCCTATATCTCTGTTTTTTTCTGTTTACAGAGTTATGACCCTTTTCTTACTGTCAAGAACAGATAATAGTCAAAGAGCGCTGTTTTACAAACAGCTCTTGTAATGGTCTTTGAGGATTACCCGTCGAGAGTTCGATCTAAACGACTTTTTCATATAAGACCGACTCTCCAAAACGAGGAAATCCAAATTGCTGCCAATGACCTTCAAACTATTAAAGTTATGATTCCTGACAATATTAATTAGTATTGTTTTCATAGCAATTTTAGGTTGTGGGTGGTGAGGAATTTTGTAAGATAGTTCTAGTACTTAGGTTATTGACCTCCATCAAAACTGGAATACATTATACAGGACTTTCTTTATCACTTCAGTTGACACTCGAGTAACAATATGTGAATCGCAACTTTTTTGTTGTAATATGAACGCCAGATATTTTTCATGTAATAAGACCTTAAGCCACTTTGTCATTGTTATTGTATTAGGCATGTTAAATACGATTGGTGTTAATGAAACGTTTTGGTGAAGTCGCCGCGTTGTCTTAAACTTGAGTGTCTAGCTGAGAGGGTCAAAGTCAGGTCACTGAAGGGTCACAACAAATGCATTGTTGCATTTAAATGACATGCAAACGCAGGCCCGATTACAAGTGTTTTCAAATTACATGTTTTAACATTGTACATTATTGCATACGGATGTACATGTACATGTATATACTAGTATTCGATGAAGTTATTTGGACTGTAACTTAAATACAGATCTATTTCATATTTTCTTTGCATATTAAAATCAAAACTAGTTAAATAGACTGGATCCTTGGAAATAAGATGACACTGAAATCCATGAAAGTAAAATTAGACTGGATTCAATGAAAAGTAAATTAGACTGGGTCACGACTTAAATTTAGACTGGCCCATGTAAGGTCGAAAATTAAGAGTCTGAATCAGACTGGTCTTATAACAGACAGAACCCGACTGGATCTATAAAAGTACAACAGCGATCAGTGACCATATTGTTGCTCGCCCATATGGTCTCTTTCCGGTGGCGAGGGTACACCAAACCCCCAAACACGACAAGTATCATATTGTAGCCCTGACGAAAGCCAATCAAGCAAAATTGTTTTGGAGGAATGATTGGACAGTTCGGCTTGTTTGTAGCATGTTGAAAGACACTGTATAGCAGGGCGACACAAAAATGCCAATGAAGCAGACCAAAACCGCCTTTTTTTTTATTCAAGCGGCAAAAAACTCAGCCAAAAATCATTCAACCCGGAAAACCCGTTTATACATGCGCAAGTACTTGAGGTTCCGATCTGTCCTGTAAAGTTTCACTCAAATTGCATAAGTAGTTTAAGAGAAGAAGCCCGGCAAAACTTTTTTTTAAAAAAAATCATAATATTTAAGGGCCATAACTCTTAAAAAAATCATTGAATTGGAAAATGGGGTATATTAAACGTTTGTATCAGGAATATAGTTGACAATAATCGATCAATATAGAAGAAGGTCTTTGGAAACTGGTGACGTTGAAGACCGGAGAAGGTCGAACATAAAACAATTATTTCTTTTAAGAAAATGATTAAATAGGTCTACCATTTATGAATAATTCCGAGCAACAAAAATAAAGTAAACACACACAAGTTTTACGCGGAAAATATCGCTATTAATTATGGCAGATGCCACTACGAATATTTTAATTTTGTAGATTTTCAGTCTAAACAATTTATTGTTTTAAAATTTGAGATATACATGTAGGTTTTAAAGAAACATTGATAATTTTCAAACACGGCATTCAAGTTTTTCCACCGTAAACGGTAAAATAATTATAGAAAATTAGAAATATCACGAATTAGTTTTTTGTTCTTAATTAGGTGTAATTCGGACCAATTCCCTAGAGGTAAATCCGTAACGTACCGGCAAACGGTATTTAGCTTGGTTTTCGAAAAGGTCAATTAACCAATCATGTACGGTTTACAGATCACATGCTCCTCCATGTACCGAAAACAGGTCACGTGCTCCTCCATGCCTCAAAAGTTAAACGCGTACCAATACCCTGCGGTCTTCAGACCGCAGGGAATGACGCACGACGCGAAAAAACCGGTCTTAATGAATTTTTTTTATGAAATTTGGTTTTTATCTCATTTTTGTAGAGATTTTCTTTCTGAATAAGAGAGTGAAAACTATTTCCAAATCAAAACGTTATTTATTGAGATATACCTATTTAAAGAACGTCATATATTTGAACACTTTGTTAACAAATGACGTCGAAAAATTTATTAGACGTTTATTAATTGAAGAATTTTAAAGCGGCAATTTTATTTGTCTGATGTCAACTCAATTAGTTTGATCTAACTGTAAAAAGTTAGTTTCAAAGTTTATTTCAGAACTCCATTCATGTACAACTATTTTTTAAGAAAATAGTAACAAGTTAAGTTACTGATATTTTTAATTGTGTACAGACATGCATTACTGGTACTGCACATTTATTTTGAAAGTACTGTATTGGTACTAATGTACTGTCACTGAATTACTCGCATAAAAATTTACTGCTATTTGTACTGGTACTGAATTACTGTCTCAAAATGTGGCACTGGTACTGCATTAAAAAGGGACAACTTTGGTTTTCATAAAAGATTGAAAGAGTAAAGTTTTATCACATATATTATCCTATTTATCTATATACTTTTATATCAAGAAAATTATGTTGTGGACATTTATATTAAATAGTCTGTATGCAAAATATGGTGAAATGTAAAATTATTGGTACTTAATTACTTCCAAAATAAAAGTACTGGTACAATACTGGTATTTGTACTAATACTGCATAAGTTGACAAGTACTGGTACTGGTATTTAAGAAGTATACTCATAGTACTAATGCATTTCCGATTGTGGTAAATGGTAGTTTAGCCATAATAGGTACTATTGCAAACCGTTTGTCCATTATATCATTGTAAACAGTTTGCTGTAAAACTTACCGAGTGTATCGACAAGGCAGGAGTCTGATTAACTTGATTCTGCAATGTCCAGTCTACCATCGACAGCACAGCGTCAGGTCCGTTTGTCCTTTTACCATCTGGACCTATCGTTTGACCTTCGTCAATTAGGAAGTTGAGTTGTTGTACGATGTCATCCAGTCTTACTCCGAAAATCTGGATTTTACGCAGGGTTAAAAAGTATATTGGGCCCATCTGGTGAGAAAAAAGAGGCAAACTGACGTTCTGACTGAAGGGACAAACTTTTCTTAATTGTCACGTGTGGCAACACTACGCCGTATACCCTCATTACCTAGTATGAAATAACAAAAAAGAGATCCATAGTTA
>NW_026858926.1:0-74365 GCF_026571515.1 Ruditapes philippinarum
TAGGAAGATCTTGTGCAGTAGCTACAGGAGTAAAGTTTGGTTGCGCCTACCTTGGAATGGTACTTTTCATTCGGAGAAAATAGTAAGATTTTTCATTCGTCCATCGCTTTATGGAGATCTGTTACCGGGTATTTAATTCTTATTAGAGAAAAAGTATCTAGGACACGTTTTAAAAGTGATGCATGTGGAATCTTGCTAGATGATTCTGCTGAATGTCCATGAGTGTATATGCGCATGTTAATCATGTAAATTTATAATTCTAATTTATTATGATTCTGTATTTGCCTTTTTTCATATAATATTGCTAATGGCGAAAAGGCAATAATTTTGCCGTATTGCTAAAATAAAACTTTAAACTTTAAATTTCATATTTCCACTACAAATATTAGTTTAATATAAAAAGGGGAGACGAGTTTTGAATAATCGTACATGACATCGTTCATGTGTTATCTACACTAATAGTTTTATATTGATTCAAAATGTTGATCTTTTTTTAAGTTCTACTATTATTTATTTTTATAATTTCAGCTCTTTGTTGACAAGTGAAAAACTGAACATTTCTACGAAGTCCCCAGAGCACTGTTGGAAAGTTACAACCAATGATACTACTTTATTTTCTCTCAAAAAAAAATTACCTAACTTTTATTCTCAATTCATATTCAGATATTTTTGTTTAAAAGATAGTACCAGAATAAATTTGATATAAAATTTTGACTTTGGGCTGTTGCTACTGCTGTTATAACTTGTAACACGACCCATTTGGACATTTCTGGTGTATTTATTTCTGTATTATTCATGTTATTTTACATGTATGTATGTATTAAATATTTGCAATAAAATATTATTATATTGATTACAAATAATCACATTTCACAAACAAACAAAAATCAGTTAAACAAAATATTATGTCCTTTAGAATCGTCCTTCATCTTTAGACATTGTCGCAAATTATCAGCAATTTTCGTGAGATTTCCTTTTAGATATTTTCATCGAATCTGAACATACTCATATTTGTGATAGTAATTAAGATTTTGACAGGTTATATGGCCATTTATAACCCAAGCCACTAGGCGATGGTTATATTGTAAACAACCGTTTATATACCGCCATATAACCTGTCAAGACCCGTTATTACGCATTAATGATAAGTGAACTTTTTTATGAGAGATTTTTTTATACTAGAGAAAAAGTGTTAAATTACGCTGCCGTGTATATTATTAGTTATAAAGATCGTTGACAGGTTATATGGCCCTTTATAAACGGCTATTTGTAAATACATGTATAACCCGAGCCGTTAAGCGAGGGTTATATTGCAAACGGCCATATGACCTGTCAACGATCTTTATAACGAATTTATAATACAGCAAGCATCATTTTTAGAGAAAAAAGTTAGATTTCTTCATGGATCGACATCAGCCGTGTATATAAAACTATATAAATGTCAGGATTATCCAATGAAAAATGACGTTACAGACGTGCAGTATTATAAAGTTTATATATACGAGTAAACGTAACGATTATCCAATGAAAAGCGACGTTACAAGCGTGCAGTATTACGCACGGAAATATTATCTCTCAGATGCCTTTACCCAATTTGTAATGCCCGAAAATTCCTATTTTGTGTAGCATTATTAAATGTGAATATAAAGTGTTTAATTTGATGCAGCCATGAATATAAATAATATAAAAACACGGCTGTCCAATAAAAATGAACGCTAGAAACGTGTAGTATTATAAACATGTATATCATTTCACTACATGTACATATCTCATTCAAACATTATAAATCTAGTATCAAATTTTACAGCTTTAAAGTTACCTCAAACGTATTTTGCAATTAACTTAAAAATTTGAAAATATGCACCAACCAATCTTTGTTAGATCTTTAATATTTCTTGAATAAGCCATATCTTGACGTCATATAGTTTTGTGACGTCATGTATCATTTGAGCCTATACACATATAATTATTATGAACAATGCTTATAATGTTTTAAAGTAGACCTAATTGTATAAACATTAAAAAATAATTTGAAGGAAAGTTTGTTTTATGATTTACCTTTGTATATCATATTCTTTATTATATAATTCATTAATTGTATGTAAGATATAAATAAAATAAACTTTGAATAATCTCTCTTTTGTGCTTTCAGTTGAAATCTACCTCTATGTGAAATTCCTGCGCCGAATTTCTTATCTCTTTTACTCCAACACGAATCTACCACGTGTCGTCCAGCGCAATATTTCATCTAGAGAAAAAAAATCACTCTATCCAACAAAAAAAAAGAATTTTCCGATTACCATTTTTGTCGAAAAAACGTGGCCTGTAAACTGTCATTGTAACCACTAACGCACGATATCCCTTAATTTTCTTTTTAACAAGAAAAGACGAATTGTGCTTATTTAAATGAAGTGATAAAATTTGTTGATACATTTAAATGTCATTTTTTACATAACCATTAAAAGACCGATGAAATCCTAAAAGTAAAATAGGAAAATACATTACATGTTATGTTAAATTTTATGTGGATCTAGCCCATTTATCTGCCACACTAAAATATTTTAATAAGATATAATAAGTAAAAGTTTCTAGCTCTTTCTCTTGGTAAAGCAACAATATCACGTGGGAGGAACTGTTACACGGGTATGGAGTTATGATAACTTGTCAGGAGTTCTTGGAAATCTTTTGTGTATACTACAGAAACACTCGTCAAAATGGTAATTTTCATCTTTAAAAAGCTAAATAAAGCTTGTCTTACATCTAGTATTATGTGGTGATTTCTACCAGCTTAAATTGCAAAGTGTTAATACAGTGTTTCTTGATTAATTAGGTAAGTCAATCTTTTTCTTGTAGATGTCAACAATATATGAAGCTATAGGATTTCACAATATCACTTAAATTTTATTAAAAGATCTGTTGTCAGTATATTTTAGAATTATACTAGAATGTCAGATCCTTATAGTATGTTTCTTTTTATTTTTAATTTACTACAATTAAGAAGTAGGTGATCAGTCACTGAATCAATGAAACAGTGCGAGGTACTCGTATGTTTCTAAATATCAATGGAAAACATCAATAATCGTTTAACACTCATGGACACTGAGAGAACCAGAAAAATCCATTTTTTTTTTCATCTTCTCCTTCTTTTTTTTTTTTTTTGTTTTTTTTTTTTTTTGTTTTCTTTTTTGTTGTTGTTTTTTTGTTTTGTTTTTTATGCCTTTCGGTATTTTTCATACATATAGGTTTCCGTTTCTCGTTTTTTTTGGACAAAAACTTTATAAAATATCAGTTATAACTTTCTAAAATTTATATTTGAATAAGGTTTCCTACTAGATAATTAATGCAATTTTGAAAAGCTGTAAAAAATGTGGCAAAATGTTTGATTAAAGGAATCCAAGAATTTAACAACAAAGTTAGTTTCCGAAGTTCAAATGATAAACTAAAATTGATCGTATTTTCCTAAAATTAATATGGTACATATTCAAAATGTAAAAAGATGCTGATTTGAACAGCAAGTTTAGGTAAACATTAGATTTAACATGTGTACATTTAAAATCATATAAACATTTTTCACCATCATAATATCAATACTATACGTTGTATCCATTATACATGAATGTATAAAACTTGATTTTTTTTTTTGTTTTTGTTTTTTTGTAAAGTGTCATAAAACTTAATTAATGCTCCTGGCAAGTAAATCTTAACGCCATATTGCTACTTATAAAATTTAATTTGATTATGGCAAACTTTATTAAAAATGTCTAGCAAGTTGTTTTAGTTTTTGCCCATTCTTTAGCCATGCTGTGTTGTATAGAGAAAATGAAACACTGTTGCAACACTGTATTATGATTAAGAATATCCTTAGATAGTTTTATACTATTAAATATTTATATCAACAATTTAAACTTGTAGTTTAAATCCAATGACATTTTGCAAAATAAATAATACTACAATTATAAATGTTTTGTTGTCAAGCATTTGTCCATTAAATTATCTTCACTTCCCGATTAAATCGGAAGGGGAATATTGAAATGACGTTGCCTTTTCGTCCCTCCAGGCGACCATCTAATGGTCTATGATCTTCATTCCGTCCATAATTTTGGTTAAAAAAGGGGGAAATGGTTTATGAGGTAAATTTTATAGGTTTATAAGAAAAAGTGCCTAATAAAGATCAAAGAAAAAACACACAAACCAAAAATGTTGGCATGTCCGTCCGTTCGTCCGTCAATCCGTCCGCATAAAACATCGGTAAAGCAAAACAGTTGTTTTTTTTTTTTTTTTTTTTTTTGCGACGGACGCGCCCTCAGGCGCGTTCAGAGCTATGTCATCTACACATGGTATTTCGTCGGCTACAATCGCGCAATGTGTCCTCAAACCGAATAACAGCCCACGAAATAGTACATGAATTTGATTCTATGAAACTCCCATATTCGTCGGGATATCTTAAAACTTCCATATGTAGCCTTTTTTCAATTTCAACTTAAGTTATCCAAAGTTAAATATAAACGTATTTGATTGATAAAAAACGCTGTAGCCCCGTAGTATTATTGCGCAATTATGCAAATAACTGCTGAAAAACGATTTACCGCTGTCGAAAAAAGTAGGACAGCAAATTATGCTATAATTAAGGAGTAAGCTCAATAATTCATAGAAATTATAGCAGGAAATAAATATTCCCCATTAAAACAAAACATTTTTATTAACAGATCAAAAGTTTTTCGTGACTTTAGAATAACTCGCGCATTAATAAAAAGAAGAACTCTTTTCGTGACTCATACCGCGGGTTTAGCTGAATATCCAAGCAGCAGTTAATATTAATAAATTAGACTACAGTACAATGGTTAGTATTATAAATATCTATTTTTGAAAATGCCTGTAAAAAGGGAGTTTTTCAACACTTTACGACCATGTAGTCTTTCATGGTAATCTTTATTAAAGGAAGTTATAATATCAGTTCTACTTCCGATTCTTGTGTTTTGTTTACATAGTTTTTCTAGGTCACGATATGAGTTAACCTGCTATAGAAGATAACCCTATTCTAAAAATAGATTCTGCATTATCTCTGCAGACTTTCGGACGAGTACACATTATACATGTAAAAAACCAGCGGATATTTACTTTGTTTACATGCATTACTTTAAGAAATTCTATACAATTGTAAGAAGCAAACAAGTTGAGAATGGAATTTAGTGTGAAATTGAAAGGGACAACTAAACACTGTAGTGCTTAAGTGACGTAAATGAAAAAAAATACACCATTAATTGCTGATGATTTTAACCTAAAATATTTTTAATGAGACATATCCAAGAGAAATAAAAATACAAATGACTTATATTTTATTGTCTATATGCCCACTATGATATAACACGAAGCAATTCTAATTAACATTCTCACATGTATTATGATTGAAGTTTATTTGCATGGTTTCATTTTAGAAATAATTCGTTGACATTTTTTTTCTATTTACATATCATTTCTTGGAATAAATCGATAAGGACACTGATTTACAAGTTTGACCAGAGTTTTTAGGTGTATTTAAAAATTTGGACTTGTTCTGCTTGAAAGTAGAAAATCTGAATTATATCAGATTGGGACACTTAAAATATATTGCTCTACAAATCTCGAACTTGCCTGGAACAAATTTTCTCTGTTATATCTTTTGTGTTGTTTTATTTTTCTAAAAAAAACCTTAATGTCTCTCCGGTTGCATGTCCGTCGCATTCAGTGCTGCAGCACTTTGATTTTGTTTTTTTCACAATGTCCTTTAATTAAGTGAGGACTGTACATTAATGCAACTGTTACAGCCGTCGTACATTCCCTTTAACGTTTTTGTATCAACAGCTGATTTGGAGCCTACGCAGTTAATTTTAATATATAAGTTGTTATAATAAAGCAAACGTGTCAGTTTGTTGAATCAAGCACTGTAAAGAGGTATTTAATATTATACCAACAGAGTAATTTAAAGTTAAAATAGTTAGAAATATATAACTAAACATGGATCAAGGATTTTGTCTGTTAATTAAAATCGCGATAATTGTTGTGAGTATTCATGCGGTGATATGTCAGAAATGTGGTGTACAGAAAGAGGTGTCCTTTGCTAGAATACCGGCGATTAACACTCTGTTGTCTTTGGATGAGTTCGACACCCACGTAAGAATTTGTGTGTTTATTTTGATCAACCCTTGTAACGTATTCTCATGATATTTTTATACGTTAAATTTTACCTGTCTTTCTCGTGCATTAGTTTCATTTTTTTCTCTTTATTAATTTATTAGACAATATTGATGAGATAGATTTTATCATAATGTCTGGATTTAAAGTGAACTACACTTCATGAACACTTACAAAGCGTTAATTTCTTTGAATCTGAGCAAAACAATTTCTTTATTGATAATTTCATACTATACACTGAATAACAACAACAACAACAACAATTATAATAATAATGATAATAATAATGATAATAATAATAATTAGTTTTTAAAGATGTTCATCATTGTTCAAAGTTCTTTGGCCATAAAAAACTTCTTATTAAAATATTTCATCCTGTTGAAAAGCTCTTAAATTTTGACATCGCTTATTTCCAATAACTGTGACCATCCACAACATTTTTAAAGTGAAAAAAGACATTTTTTTGACAAGTTGAATTTAAAAAACCTAACGTGTGTACAAAATTAGTTTGAAAATAGGCAAGAAAATGTCCTAATTAATAGAAACACATTAAAAATGTTGTGGATGGTTACAGGTATTGGAAATAAGCCATGTCAAAATTTAAGAACTTTTCAAGTTTATTTATAAGAAGTTATTTATGGCCCAAGCACTTTGAACAATGTTGAACAACTGCATGATCCATTTTATAATTATTTTGTTGATGAAAAAAAAAAAATTCTAAAACCATTGATTTGGAAATGTGCAACTTGTCATTGTCAGCTGGAAATACAATTTGACCTACAGAGTTTCATTAATAAATATAAAAATTGGTTAAATCGTTTTGTATATTTCCTCCATGAGTGCAAATGGAAATTTTAAAACAAAGGGACATAACTTGGTAAACTGAATCCGAACTGCAAATACGGACTTTACCGAGAATATAACTGTAGCGCCACCTGTTAGCATAATTTGGGTGTCATATATTATTACACCAGATGTCGCGTTGTATTATGCTTGCTGCATTCGGCTTTCGGCTATGCGCATTCTACCTTATGACATTCGTCATTCAAGCTGAGTAAATGGACCCAAATACAAACAGTTGCAGGTTAATTTATTGAATTAATATACCAGATCAACAAATGAATAATAATTGATCGTTAAATAACGACATCAACATAAAATTTAGCAAGTCGCACACAGCAGAAAGCATAATGTGCATGTAAGAAAGCAACATGTAAAAGTCAGAATGCAAGATGTATATGTCAGAATGCATAATGTACAAGTTAGAAAGCACGATGTACAAGTTAGAAAGCACGATGTAACTTAAGAAAGCAAGATGTAATTTTGGCATAAATAACCCTCCATAAGCTATAATGTTCACTGTTACTATTTATCGGAACATGAAATGGTAAAACGCTACTCATAAAACAATACGGTTATCGAATTATACATTTTAAAGATTAAAACGGAATGAAACATCCACGTAGCGCTAAGTATGGAGGGTGATTTATGCCAAAATTACATCTTGCTTTATTACGTTACATCGTGCTTTCTAACTTGTACATCGTGCTTTCTAACTTGTACATTATGCATTCTGACATATATATCTTCCATTCTGACTTTTTCTTACATGCACATTATGCTTTCTACTGTGTGCGACTTACTTAATTTTATGTTGATGTCGTTATTTAACGATTAATTATTATTCATTTGTTGATCTAGTATATTAATTCAATAAATTAACCAAGTTTGTATTTGGGTCTATTTACTCAGCTTGAATGTCGAATGTCATAAGGTAGAATGCGCATAGCCGAAAGCCGAATGCAGCAAGCATAATACAACGCGACATCTGGTGTAATAATATGTGACACCCAAATTATGCTAACAGGTGGCGCTACAGTTATATTCTCGGTAAAGTCCGTATTGCGGTTCGGATTCAGTTTACCAAGTTACGTCCCTTTGTTTTAAAATTTCCATTTGCACTCATGGAAAAAATATACAAAACGATTTAACCAATTTTTATATTTATTAATGAAACTCTGTAGGTCAAATTATATTTACAGCTGACAATGACAAGTTGCACATTTCCAAATCAATGGTTTAAGAATTTATTTTTATTCATCAACAAAATAATTATAACATAGAACAGTTGTTCGACATTGTTCAAAGTGCTTTGGCCATAAAAAACTTCTTATTTAAATATTTTTTGACATGGCTTATTTCCAATACCTGTGACCATCCACATTATTTTTAATGTGTTTCTATTAATTAGGACATTTTCTTGCCTATTTTCAAACTAATTTTCTACACACGTTAGATTTTTTAAATTCAACTTCTCAAAAAATGTCTTTTTTCACTAAGTTGAAATTATTCACTAAGATGCTTTATGGCCCCAGGTTCTTGTTCACAGTGTCAGCTAAAAACTGAAGGAACTGCTGCCAAAATCAGCTGATTCTGAGAAAAAAAAAAGAAAAAAAAAGGGCAAAAACTGTCTAGTCTGTCAATCTGTGAGAGTTTAGCTTTAGGACGAAAATGATTCATAATATTAATTGATGAGTACATAAAAACAAAATGTACAAAAAAATGTCGCCCAAGAAATGGTTATAAAATCAAATGAATTGTTTGTCATAGAAGATATTAATAAACATTTTTTTTTTTTCATTTTTTTAAAGAAAACTACTAAAAAGGCATCTTCAGCCAAACATGCAATATTCATTTTATAACCATTTCTTGGGACCATTTTTGTACATTTTGTTTTTATGTACTCATCAATTAATATTATGAAATCATTCGTCCTAAAGCTACACCACGGTGCATATCTATATCGGTACCCTCTTTGCGAAATCTGCTCAAACGGTACCCTCTTTACACATGCACAGGTTATTCTCTGCTAAAAACAAACAAGCGATGGATAACAATCCAGTAAAATTTCAATGTAATAAGGAAAGGGGGTTTGACAGGTACAAAAGATATATACCACGGAACACTAGAAAATGTCAAAAAATATTTTAATAAGAAGTTTTTTATGGCCAAAGCACTTTGAACAATGTCGAACAACTGTTCTTTTTTATAATTATTTTGTTGATGAATTAAAATAAATTCTTAAACCATTGATTTGGAAATGTGCAACTTGTCATTGTCAGCTGTAAATATAATTTGACCTACAGAGTTTCATTAATAAATATAAAAATTGGTTAAATCGTTTTGTATATTTTTTCCATGAGTGCAAATGGAAATTTTAAAACAAAGGGACGTAACTTGGTAAACTGAATCCGAACCGCAATATGGACTTTACCGAGAATATAACTGTAGCGCCACCTGTTAGCAAATTTGGGTGTCACATATTATTACACCAGATGTCGCGTTGTATTATGCTTGCTGCATTCGGCTTTCGGCTATGCGCATTCTACGTACCTTATGAACATTCGACATTCAAGCTGAGTAAATAGACCCAAAATACAAAAGAGTTGCAGGGTTAATTTATTGAATTAATATACTAGATCAAACAAATGAATAATAATTGATCGTTTTAAATAACGACATCAACATAAAATTAAGCAAGTCGCACCACAGCAGAAAGCATAATGTGCATGTAAGAAAGCAACATGTAAAAGTCAGAATGCAAGATGTATATGTCAGAATGCATAATGTACAAGTTAGAAAGCACGATGTACAAGTTAGAAAGCACGATGTAACGTAAGAAAGCAAGATGTAATTATGGCATAAATCACCCTCCATACTAAGTAACGTAAAATATATTTTCCGATTTTTCTATGTACCGATTTGTTCACTTCGATGGTAATTTTTCGTTTAAGTCGTATTTTGAAGCGGAGCATGCGCATAACAATTTTTGTAGACTTCTCCTAATGATTTTACGCTTTAAATGAGATTCATTCACTACAATCAGAAGCGCAAAAATGAATGCCGCCAACAATCAGTTTGAACACTGAGGAGAGTTCAGATGGCCTCTCCAATAAAGGCAGGTAACTCTGCCAAGCATGTCTGCCTAATTACTCACCTTTTTATACTATGCTTTCATCCATTATACTGCTGTAAGCACTGAGAAAAGTGAAATGTTCTACCTACGGACAGTTCTTGATAAATCTCAGGATCAAGGTTTCTTTGGTTAAAAAATATTAATCTTATGATCAGCCAGTCGATGAATACAGAACACCTTGCTACAAATAATGACCCTATATCTAATCTGAAACTATGTATTATTCATTTAAGAGAACTTAAAGTATAAGGCCGATAATATCTAGAAACAGATTTAGACTGTCGGCGACGGAAGGATCTGGATCGTCATGATTTTGACTGGTTGCTTCACCAAGTGTTCAGACATTAGGTTTGTTTACTATTTATATTTAGATCGAAGGTCGGGAGATGGGTGAGGTGTATTATGCCCTGCCAAAACCTGCAGCGTTCATTCCTGATATCAATTACAAATCAACTATTACTAAAGACCCGGGAAGTACCCAATTATATACACTGGCGTCAAAAGGAGAGTAAGTTACACTTTATTTATTTAATTCACCATAAAATCTTAAATCTAAGTTCTAAATTTCTAGTTCTCTATTTTTTGTCTGTTACAATCCTCAAATATGTTTTCTTTCTTTTAAAAAGGTGTATGACTAACAAATCCAAATGATATCCCTCTAAATCAAACACAATTATTTTCCTCCCGTGAAATACACAACTTTTAAAAAATGGCTGCCGCTTACATTTAACAAAGCCAGGTCTAATATAAATTCGCAGTAAGTAACAGAAATATGAATGGATGGTTGGACTTTTTCTCCTACTAAGAATTGTTTGTTTTTATTATTAAAACAAGCGATCATTCATTTTTTTTAATAAAATAAATAATATCACCGTCATTTAACGTTAATTGTCGGACTTATTTTTCAGCTCAAGACTTCTTGTTTTTAATGAGAAATTCCGACTAAATGGGGCTCTCAATGGGGAAAACAAATATTAATATTTACGTTAATATTATGGAAATTTCGTTTTAACTTGTTTTTTAGCATAAAATAAAAAGAAAATTTGTTTGTTTGTTGTGTAAGATGTAGTTTTATTTCATCTCGTGAACTTTAAAAACACTATTCTCGCTCGTGGCTACGCCACTCTTGAGAATACTGTTTTTAAAGCCCACTCGATGAAATAAAATTCCATCGAGTGGGCTTTAAAAAACAAACAAACAAACAAATATCCTCTATATATTCCAGGACAGTGGCAGCAAACTCAACATGTGCAGCACGAATTTTTTCATTAACACCTGTTGACGGTATTGACAGGGCGTTGTTCTTTCTGACAAATTGTAAGAATTTTCTCATATTTAATCTGTGTTCAGCACATGAACTACGCATATGTTATGTCCGTAAAAGCACAAAAAGATGAGAAGTATTTCCAACGTTATTAAAAAATACGACAACTGTCAAAACTATAAAAGTAGAGTTAGATGACGTCATGTACGCTGTCAAACTCCAATCTCCACACAGTGATCTCCCCTTAATTCTTCGGCGTAGATCTCTGCCACCAAGGTCCCAATATATCAGAATTTCTGATATACTATATTTTTTCAAAAATTGTTTTATCTACTGCTTTTATCTATCAGATAAGTTTTCTCTCATTTATTTAACAATGTTTATGAATAAATAAATAAATAATATGAATATTTAGAAATAATTTTAAAAATTATGAGATTATTTTCTACCGAAACGATATTTTGATATTTTATATTTTTTAGCTTTTGAATTTATTTTTCGTTATTTTGTATACTTTCGATAATTTTTTGATAAACTATATCGAACGTAGGCACTAAAAGTTAAAAATAAAACAGAAAGAGAAAAATAACGTTAGATTTTCTTTGTAACGGTCGATATTTACATTTGAATTTCGACGTTACGTCATGTGACTTTCATCATCATGTGACGTCTTTGAAGGCAGTGATTACAATTCTGCCAAGGGAGGTAATCACTGTGGGGAGTTTGGTCAAACTCCTCACAGTGATTACCTCCCTTGGCAGAATAATAATATATCTCTGTACTGATAAGGGGAGATCACTGCATAGGAGATTGGTACGCTGTACGTGTGGTACCAATACATCGAATGACGTCATAATATCAATTACCTAGATAGAGGCTAATGTACTCGTATTATAGTAAAAATTCAATACTGGAATAATTGAATCTTATTGACGTTAACATATGATTTTTTTTACAAAACAGCGTTAATTATGTTATTGATATATTATGATAAGTGCATGTGCATGGATTGTGTAATGTACAATTATAACTCCATCCCATGTGTCTGTGGTAGTGCTCAGTGTGATCAAATATGGTATCGGAAAGTAGGCGGAGCTAAGAATAAGTTTTAACTGTCATCCAACAATATATAGAGGTTATGTTCTAAAGCTGCGGCACTTGACGGTTAGTGCCCAAAGTTTCCGATTGGCCACAGTTTGGTTACCGTTCTTAAAAATTTACCACTATATCAGATTGTACACGAAATAGCACCGATTGTTGGTTAAAATTACGGTCCATACTGGTATTATCACACCATTGATATATGAAGTTGGTAACATTTTCATTAATTTTCAGCCCTGATACAAGCTATGTGGTCAAGTTGTCCAACAAGGTACATATTGATCATGCGGTGTACAAACTACAAGGTTGGTCAGAAGATATGTTTGATAAAAGACACAACCATCGGTAATATTTTAAATCACTCTGTTGTATCGACATCCTGTAGAGTTTATAATTCGAAAGAAAAATACCGCATAAAGGAGATTCAAACTCACGACTGTCGCCTTACAAGTCAAAATGTTCTTAAATGGTCTCAGTCTAATTTGGCATAGCCTTATATGAACCTGACCAGTCTAATCAAATCATTAGATAACTGCATTATTAAGTATTATTACTTCCAAACAAAAATCTTATTCACTTTAATAATACCAATCGTCAATTGGGCTAAATATGCAAAGAATAGTTCATGTATATAGCAAATAAGGACGATTTTTGGAAACTGTAACAAGATAGCAAATTAATTCCGCATTTATAGCCCCATATTTGTTTGTTTTGCATGTAAGATCGAAATATATTTCACTGAGTGGACACCAGATGCAGGCTACGCCACTCGTGAAAATAAATTAGCTGGTGTTACCGAGTGAAATAATATATTTCAAAGTTTATACAAGCATATCTATAGTTATACATTTTACTCTTACTGGTGTAGTATAATACATGTATCTAATTTTAAAAGTGCTTTTATTTAATATTGATATATTATATTAATATATCTTTCTATTTCCTTTCATATCATTTATTTCACGTTTTATCGGCTTTTCTTAAACCGTAGAATTATTCCAGGTTTTTATATACATGGTAATATGAATGATGCTCCACTCATCGAAATCATTGAAGATCTTTTTCGAGCTACGGGAGTGAAGTTTGGTTCCCCTAGCTTAGAATGGTTCTTTTCATTCGGAGAAAATAGTAAGTTTTTTTATTAGACCTTTCCCTTATTTAGGATCTGTTATCAAGTTCTTACTTGAGTAAAAAGTATCTACATAAAACATTGAATGTATGGGTAGCAATGTGATCAGAAATATATTACATAAAAACTACATCATTTGATAACATTTTTACATTTTAATTGTATATAGAAAAGGGAGACAACTATTAAATAACAGTGCATGAAATTGTTCATGAGTTATCTTGTCTACATTTTAAGTAACATACAAATAATTATATTGATTCAAAAGCTGATCTTAATTTTACAGTACTTCTGGTTTTTATAATTTCAGCGCTGTGTTGACGTGTGAAATACTAAACATTTCTACGAAGTCCAGAGAGCAACGGAGGAAAATTTACAACCAATGAAAACATCAATTTATCTTAAAGAAACAACAACAAAAAACTCTTCACACATTTTTCCTTCTTGAATTTCAGTTATTTTTGTTTAAAAAAAAAAGTAATTTCATTAGAACCGAAATCAATAAACTATAAAACTCTGACTTTGTTGCTTGTTTTGTTATTAATTTTTAACCCAACCTATTTCCACTTAATTTTTTGTGGATATTTGTTTTTGCCTTATTCATGTAAATATACATGTACACCCGGAAATAAGTTAAGCACACCCCGGAAATTTAAAATTGGCTGTAATTTAAAGCACTGTCATGAGATGACGACTTGAGATAAGAAATAGTAATGTGATAAGTAGCGATACTAATTTAGTAATCATAAACCAGTACATTTATGAGTTTTGTTAATTCTTAAACCAAATTATTGAAGCATATTCAAACGTGTTGTTTTTACAAAAAAAAGTAAGTGTTTAGATGTATGGTATTGGGACGTTTACATTTCCTGGTGGATATTTTTAGCAAATCTTTACAATAACGTATAATGATTATGTTGCCAAATTTTTAATAACGTGTGTAACTGCCACATGCCAGGATGATAGCCTCAACCCTTTTCCTCATACTACCAGTAAGGCCTATAATGCGATTTTGAGGTAAATTTTGCCAGTCATGGTGCATAGCTTGTTCCAGTTAACGCAGGTTTGACTACAGGTGGTGCGTACCAAATTTCAGTTGTGGTCATGTCAAAATTGAACGGGTAGGAGGTTGACAGTAGCAGTGAGTTGTAGCATCAGCAAAATCATAAAACGTGAAGTTGTCAGTAGCAGTAGCATATCATAAATTAACATTCACGTGCAAAACCGAACTAATACACATCAAAAGCTGTCGGTAGGACAGCGCGCTCGACTATGAGACTATGAAATTAAAACAAGAGTCTGGATAATATAAATGTTCAAAAAGGGCCTAATTCAGTCAAACCCATAGTTAGGAAATATATGCATTTGACAGGGACCTCTAGCTGTGAGGTTTCAAACCCATTCTCTTCAGTAGTTTTAATGATTCCAACTTGCACGCAAAGCAAAGTTTGACACCGTCGTGTACAATAGACCTACATAAATTATTCTTCGAATAGTGAAGCTAAAAACAATATATTCTTACATATATATATATATATATATATATATATATATATATATATATAATATATATATATATATATATATATATATATATATATATATATATATATATATATATATATATATATATATATATATATAAGAATATATTGTATATATTAATATCGAGTGTCTTTATATTGCAAAGAATTAATAAGAAATGACTTCGTGAATACTGCTAATTGTGACATAAACAATCACCAGGGGCAATATTTAAATTAACGTCAAGTGACCCAAAAATGACACACAAATACTTAGTTTTAAAAGTTTAATTTGAAAATGAAAATACAATTAAATTTAACATGGAATTAATGGCTTTTATTCACAATAGAAACATTCTGTTGTAAAAAGTTTAATACGAAACCCCGGAAGTTGAAATATCCTCTATTATTTAACTTATGATATTTTTGTACTATGGCATATTATATGCCGAAGGGTTGTCGGTATAACTTTTTCTAATACAAAATAAATAAATTTTCTCAACTTCATGCTGTGAATAGACTTCAAAAAATAAAATTTTGGAGAAAATACAATACAAATATTAAAAAACATATAAAGAGGATATTAATTTGTGAAATATTAACATATAAAAATGTCTGTGTCCAACATTTCGAGAGATATGGTTTTAACAAATATCACTTATAATAAATATCGTATTGTTGACCAACAGTTGACCAACAGTTGACCACCAGTTGACCAGCAGGTCTATTTTCCAGTGTTAGTAAGAGCCCCGGCCCCACCACCATATCCGTATCCCTTCGGTCCGTAATTTTTACCATAGCAACCTTTACAATAGATCTTCCCCTCATGTTCAGCGACCGTATTACTGTCAAGGGTCTTGTTACAATCCTCTGAAGAAAAAATCCGGACATATTACGAAGAAATCGTCACATTTAAGCAATTAACTTGTGATTTTAAAACATTAAGTACTGATAAGTGTGCTTATTAGACCTATTCTCTAAGACAATCACAACTTTTCGGTCAAACAAATACTGGTACGTGTTGCGAATGATACCAAAGGTCATCACTCGGAATATCTCGGATGACTTTGACAATACGTCTTTCTTATTGAGTTGTCGGATGTGACTTTTTATCATCACAAACTCATCATTACGTTGATAAATTACGGCTATGTACAAAAATCATTTTCCAAGACGGTTCCATTCAAATTTGTTTAAGCAGAAATAAATGCTTTAAACATAAAACTTACATTAAACTGTGGTTTATCGATTTGTTACATTCAAGTTGATGCAGATCGACCGTGTAAAATAACATATAAAATATTTCACATACATTCCGATTTGAAACTACCAGTTTGTGAAGCAGAACTAATTCGTGTATTATTGATGAAATATCGACTTTGCAAAAATGTACAAAACATTTTGCTTTTACTATGTTTTGCATAGTATTAGAAAACTAATATGAAATGCTTTAAACTCTCAAAAGCTGATTATACTCTGGATTTTGTTTATATCAAATTGATTAAAGACTTGAAAAAAAGATAAGCAGAGACTGTCGGTGAAAAAATGGATACAGCCAAAAATGGAAACTTAAGCGGAAAGAGACGATGTTTCTCGAACTATAACGGAAAACAACGAATACTCACGACAAGTAAAACAGCCTCGTTTGTGAAAAGAATTTCCTGCTGCGATTATTTCCTCATTTGCATACACTGACTTATCACAACGTCCACACTTCTTTCCACCTCCCCATGTCGGCATTTTGAATCTGTGGTGTAAAAATAAAGTTAAATAATCTATATACTAGTATCGCACGAATCTTATCTTCTTCTTCGGCCCTCATCTTCAGGACAGTACGTACTAGAACAACCACTGTACTTATCTAAAACTTGCTCATTTAAAAACAAAACAAAAACAAAACACACACACACCAGACATTATCATGGCACAGTTCAGAGCTGTTCACTATTTAGGGGACAAGATGTGTAAGCGGCCGGATAGTTCAGTCACGACAGCCATTTTTTCACCCTGTCAAAATTTCATTAAACAGTTAAAGTTGATGTCAACATTAAATAATTAAAATTAAAAGTTTAAAATTTTAAACGTAAAAAAATCAACAACATTTCATGATTAACCAAGTTGCTAAGATTCATGATGATAACTGATAAAATTAAAACTTACAGATTTACAGGTTTACGAAACTAGTTAAAATTATTTCCTTCCGTATACAACCGTTCTCTTTTGTTGATATCTCACCAGTGAATGAAACACATAAACAGATATTCACTTTAACATATTTACGAATCAATGTTGCGTAACGCTACGTAAACCTTACGTGACAAATTTAAGTGCAATGTTTACACCACATTTTTGTGAAACCACTCAATGAATGGTTATATTCACATGCCCATAAATAGACTGTTTGAACTAAAATATGTATAGTACGGTAAACCATTTTAAGCTATGCATGGTATGGCTAATCATTTGAAACAAACGCTAATAGATCTTATATAGTTTGTAATTGTAAAGATGGATAGCATATTTACAACAACATATTAATTTGTTTGTAAGGCCACCGACCCATTATAATTATACAATGCAACATGATACAAAAATCATTTTACGTTCCTTGATCAACATCCTTTAATATACAAATTAAATGGTGTATACATGATTATACGATCACTAAAGTTGATCAGCGATTATGCGGCGATAACTGAAGATGATGATATAAATAATTACTGACATTACGTTATTATTGTTGTATAACAACTGAATTTATTAATGAGTAAAAATCATTTCAATTTGCTCTACACTCATACCAATTTAGCAATTGTTGTTGGCGTACTTCATTATATTTATAACATTGAAAAATGCATGTTATTCACAATCAATAAATGATATATTTCTATTATTTAAACAATTAGTACAAACGCGCTGTGCTCTAGGAATGTTATTTTAAAGTATGACAATCGATTTCTATTTTAAGTTTGTGGTCAGAACATCTATATATCGTTAACTGTCGCAAAATTATTCATTCATAGTTAAAAGTAAGTTATTATAAAAATGTGAACTTTGGCATATTTCGTCACTGTCTGTGTACGCGTGAGGAAATGGTTCAAGTATGAACGTACTCTAAAATATTTGTTTAAGTACATGGAAGGATTATGGTGATATAAGAAATGTTGTACAGTACACACTAAGTGTGAACTTTTAATTATTAATAACCAAAAATTTTATATAATAAGCATATATATAAATATTATATTCCAATTTAAAAGATATGTACTTTAAGTGAATAAGTTATATTGTTATAATAATATTCATTTTTTTTAATTAATGACTAGAAAAAAGCGACAAATAGTATATTGGTGTAGAACAGGGTTTAAGAGATATCAAGAAACAAATACCTTACTTAGTATATAAGTAATTACATGTATAATGAATTTAAAATTTAAGATTTTAGGTTTCTCACAAAATAAAACATTACGTACAAGGCACGTATTTTAGTTACACCAGCAATATGAAATTCATATAACGACTTCCCGACATTATATTAAACGAACAAGTGTGGTTTCCTTATATCCAAAATAAAAAAAAAGGATTAAAAATAAGCTAACTCTGAACCTACGCCGAGGAGGGTAAGTCATTTTACAATTACCTCCCTTGTATATGTGAACAATAATTTATTATTATGATTTTTTTTTCTAGTTGTTGTTTTTTTTTATTTTTATTTTTAGTTTTTCTTCTTCAATTTTAATTACATATATATCATGACTTGAACAATGTTATTTGTTATGTCATGTTTTCAATAAAATAAATTCTGTTTAAACTAACATAACTAGTGACCTCTTGTGTCATTGCTTTTTGTAAACACTGATATTACAATATCCCCTCCAAAAAAAAAAAAACGTTTTACTTAATAACAACAATTTACTCTAACATCATCATGTATAACACCACACCTTTTCTAAATAACTGCCGTAAATTTGGCAATAACATGATACGTTCAGCTTTACAAAATATAATAAAACCTCCTTGTCATAAAATATATATGTAATAAATGAAATATTTATAAAGATATAAAAAATAAAAATGTCAAGCAAGCTAAAATATATATATATCGCATCTTCTCGGCCTTTTTCGTCAAATTTCGGATAAGATCAATAATAGCCGAGATGCTCCGATTGGCAGTTGTCATTGTTAAATACCCGGAGTAGGACGTAAATGGCCAAAGAATTACAATAAATGAAAGATAAATCTGGTGTAATGAAGAGAAACGGTCGTCACACCATTAAAAGACAAGCAAGATTTTCTTTACTTTACAAGGTCTAATAAAGGGGACATTGTCCGCAATCCATCCATTATTACAGTTGTTTATGTCCGTGGGCGTAATAATTATTACAATTTAACTGTCCATGGGCATAAACATTATTACAATGAACATAACCATAGTTTCTTACAAATATATTAAATAATAAAGTTGTTTAATAACTTTAGGCGTATACACAATTTAAAAAACAACAACAAAAAACACGGCCTAAATCATAAAAAATGCATCAAAGTTTGTTTTATAACTTAATTACTTTTCTTTTCAGTGTTAAGGCATGCAAACCAGGCACTTTTCGTTAATTTTTCAACTAAATGAAAAATGTTTTGACTTGCATACAAGATTTAATTAAAATGGGTCGATATAAGTTCAGAAAGCAAAATATTTTCATGGTCATCATAAAATGTAATTTCTTTTATCATTATTATCGGAGTTGACATTGATATTGCCATGTACTTTTAAATGTTATTTTTTCACTTGGTTATAATATAATTGTGTTTTCAGTTGTAACAATAAAATTATACCTTATCCTTTACGACTGAATATAAATTGGTTAGTTGAACAAATATCTTTCAATAATTGTCAATTTATATAGAAATCTGTCTAGGTGCATATATGTAATATATAATCAACATTGACCGTTAAAAGTTTCAATGGTTTGCATTCGGTACACCTCAACCATTATCCTATATATTATATAAGGACCATAAAGTTGCAATCGAATTAAAAATGCGGTAGGATTTGATCACAAGATGTTAAAATCCGAAAGTTAATTTAAAAAGACAAAAGTGTAATCTATATGCCAATTAAAAACGAAAAGGTCGTGTCTTTATTTTATTTCAAATATTTAGATATACAATAAAATGCGGTCTATTTGAAACAAACCCCCAAATACAGACCACTTTGGCTTACGATGGAACTATTAATGGCTTCCTTGCTGGATTGGTAATTATGGTTGACATCATGTAGTTGTAATAAGGTTATATCTATCCTAGTTTGGGGACCTTTTTGTTGAAATAGTGTCAGAGCTAAATCGTATACATATACATGCACAGTGCGGTAACTGGAGTGCAGGTATCAGTTACCCGCACTCCAGATAATGCCCGTGGATTGGTTCATTTTTGCAGGGGTTTACATATTGTGACGGCAGAGAAAGGGAAAGAGGCAGAACTATCATATTCAAATGCTCGTTCATTGGTTTTTTTTCTGGGGTTTCATATTATGACAACAGGGAACGTGCTGTCATGTTTGACTATGATACAAAAGAGAAAGAACGCTACGCCCCCTCGTACAAATCAGATAGCCTCGTGTTTCGGTGCTCTTTCTATTACTTATATCCCACAAAAATGTGTAGATGCATGTTTTATATAGACCTTTGAACTCTAAATTTCGAATTTGGTCAAAATGTAAAAATACAGATAGCGTTGTACGCACGACCAATGATTTGTTTAATTATCCGAGAACTATCAGCACTTGATTTTAAGCCATTAAAATAACATTGTCAATGGCTTAACTTCTTTGGAGACTAAATCTTTGTTAAAACAAAGTTAATTGTATAGATTTGAAAAAGTACTTTTAAGGTACAGTATACCTCAACATTTCTGTTATTTCCTGTAAGGGGCAGACGTATATGCAGGTTTTTAGACAGTACTTCCGGTATAGTCAATGTTAACTCTACAAACACCTTCCCAAAATGCAATCAATAACTAACGAATAACAAGACTGGTAGGTGATCAATCATTTCCTAAAATAAAGCAAATCAATCCAAAGTTGTTTCATTTTGACCTTGGTGCTTTTAATCTACCTGAAAGAATGAATCAAGAAATCTTGATCCACCGTTTATACTGGAAAGTCCCTTATATGACCTTTAGACCGTTGGTAAGATTAAAGGCCTAAAAACTAAGCCAAACCAATTAATAGAATGACGTAAAGACGAACTGTTGTCGTACCTTTTAGGGTTTCTTCGTATAATAACTCATTACTAATATGCCTCTGAGAAACAATGCAAATAATCTTTTTAAAACGACCTTTTCACAACAAATTTAAAGATCGTAAGGCGCTTATTATTAGGCATATATATTACACACATCAACAATTGTGCCTACGCTTACAAATGGTTTACAATGTTGGAGGGAAGACCTTAAACTTCTGTATTTAAATGGAATAAAGTATCCGTTACTTCATTCCATTTTGAAGGAGACGTACGGCTATTCGTATGTTTCTCTAAAATCAAAAATTATGAGGATTCTAAATTTATGTTTTGCAATAACAGTCCTGTTTGGAGCCGGTGAGTCGTGATATCTTAATCATTATTATTATTATTAGTATCATTATTATTATTATTATTATTATTATTATTATTATTATTATTATTATTATTATTATTATTATATAAGATAAATTAGAAGTACAACACATTCATTATATACTTTTAAATGAAATATTGAGAAATATTTATGAAATAAAATGTGTATTTTCATTTTCAGTATTTTCATTGCAGTGAAACATATTTCCCGTATTTCACTGGTTTCTTGTCGGTCTTCTTTCTGCTAAATTCAGCCAATATACAAAATTTACGGAGTCTTTCAAACTGAGGAACTTTCAAAAAGAGGAAAATGTATGTAATAAACAGAAAATTCAAGTTATTCTATGAACACGGGATTTATTTTCATCTTGCGGTATGATTTTTATATTTCACTCTGATAAAATATATTTATTTTCATACCACTCGACGAAAATAAATCCTGTATTTATAGTTAAAATTTGAATATTTTCTAAGAATTAGAACGGAAACACTTAACAATAAAAAAAAAACGCATTAAATGCAATTATGAAAAGTTATTTAGAGTAATTCAAATCATTAGTAAGAACAAATACATTTTTACAGTACATGTATAAATTTTATTAGACTTGCCTTAAATGTTTATTCTTTACACGTAAGTTATAATAATTACATGTAAATTAGGACTAGGTCCATGAATAAAAACTTTAACACACCAATAAGAAATAAATTATAAAATATACGTAAATTTTAACTTATTTAACCAATCATGAGGAAATGTGATTTCGGGTGATAAACAGGCAGTCAAATAATTGTTATAAATTTCTTTTTTCTTTCCGATGCACCGCAGCTTTTAAGATAATCTTAACTTGCACTCAAGTTCTGTTTGCAACCGCACAAAATTGCCTAGTACTTCATCTGTGTTAGTTCTTTATTTATTATGGATCTATTAAATCTTGGGAATTGTATACAACTGAAGCCGGTGTTACATGGGCGATGAGAGCGAGAGATTACAGATTTCATTTTATTTTCGAAATAGACTAAACCAACTTAACTTTGTAAAATGTTACTCACAAATGTGTCAATTTGTTTCCGCGGAGAGGAGTAGGGGAGGGGCGACGGTTCTGGAGGGCACTTTCCGATTTCTAGAATAATGAAACCATTAGTACAAAAACAAAAATGAAATTAAAATGTACATGTATATACTTCAAGTTATTGGAGAGCAAGTCTGGCTTCGGGATTTGAACTCGGACCTTGATAAACGGAACCTTGAGATCGGAGGCTTACCGTCAAACTTTAAATTCGCACTCATCCGGCAAGGTTATGACCATGGACTCGAACTGAACTTGGAGGAAAATCGGCGACTTGGAGCTAACGCACCGGTTTACGAAGTTAAACAAACATCTGATGGTAAACAACAATTAGTGAAGAAAAATGCCATCCCAATAACGGTATGATTTTGTTATCAACAAAAGTATGAATTATTAAAAATATCATATCTTTTATGTGTATAATAGTATGAACATATCACCGTACAAAAGTAACACATTATTTATTAATGAAATATGTAGGATATTAGGTAATATTGTTTTCTGTTTGGTCTGTGTTTAAGTTTGTGACAATTTATCACCGGCATCTATAACATATACAGTGTTCTTAAAATTGTCTCCCTATCGCCGACATAGTGTTTGTTTATTCCATAAACAGTCTATACTATATGTTATGGTGGCTGATTTGTGCCATGTGGCTTTTTCGCTCCACGGGGCGCCAGGCAAAATAACACAAAGTGACGACAAATTTGTCGTATTTTTCGTGTTTTCGCCTGGCACATATCAGCCATCATACTATTTAGTAACAGGAACTGCTCCTTACGTGTCAGGAAATAGTTACAATAAATTACAGAGGGAAAAAGACGTATAATTGAGGCTCAGTTATGTCGTCTGTAAGTCATACGGACAAAATAACCTGCTTGGAACCAAAAGTGATTATCTTTTGAGCTAGACTAACATAATGTGTCCGTGTAGTCTGACCGGAGTCTATACTATTGGCTAACCGACTTCATATTTGCACCTTGAACGCCACAAAATTGATAATGGACAGTTCCAAAAATGAAACTTGGACAAGTCCATTATAGAAATTCAGCAGGTTTAGGGCACCTTGCTGCTGACATTGGTTGAATGAACTATGCACGGACAACAAAATGTACATGTATTTTATATACATGTACGAGAAAAAAATGTTCATTGTACTATCAACTGAATTTAAGCCTTAACAAAATGCCGTACGTAACAAGACAAATAATCTTAATCTTGCAGCAGACGAAATTTTACCAAGATAAGAAAGTAAATGGAGTTTTTATGGTCACGTGCAAGAAACAACGTATTGGCGCGTGCCAAAGAATGGTGGTATGTTGCATTGACTTAGTTTCCATAAATGAAAATAATAAAAAAAAACTTTAAAAAAAACATGTTTTCTGAAATACTATCGGTTATTTGTTTAAAAAAATTCGCGCTAGATAGATCGATACATGTATGTTAAAGTAAGACTCTTTGCAAAGACATCAAAGTAGGCAACTGTCTTGATCGGATCTCTTCCCTAGAATTTGCTGTTACATTTTTTTCTTCATTTAAGTGACAGCTTGCATTTATGAACAAATCATTTAAAGTAACAATATTCTCAATATGACTAAAGTTCAGTTCTTCTTAATTAAGTTACTAGTATTTCTTGCGTAGCGTTAATTAGAGCGTTAATGATTTCTAATCAGATTGCGATATTCTTTTACTGAAAGGAAGGGTTATTTGACATGGATGGCGAAAATTACAACTTGGCCCCAAGTGAAAAGCCTACAGTGCTACGAAACGTAAATACTGGAGATGTTCCGCATGAACTGGTTTCCAACAAGGTAGAAAGCATGAGATGGTTGTCTGAAATGACAGACTTTGCAGAAATAGAAGGTTTGATACTTTTCCAATATAAAATTATTTTCTTTGTTTCAAATTTGAGAGATCATCATTTGTTGGAATTAATCAGATACGCAAAAGTTCATCGAAAATCATTCCTTTGTTTGTGCATTGTCTGTTGTACATTCGGTGAGTCGAAATTGAAGAATTAAAGCTAAATAAATCTCTTAGACAATTCAAAGACCACTGATTATTCATCTGATAGGTTAAAAACAAGTATTATATCTATTTAAAGATCCTTTATGTTATACATTGTAATTAAGGATGTTACAACACTTAAGTGAAATTTTTTATATGTGTATAATAATTCTTTAAAAACAATTTCCAAACATCCAAGAATATGTTAATTATGAGCTGCAAATGTTTATTCGCATTATCAGTAATGCATTAATTTCTTATTTAAAAGAGTTCGAATTACCTCCCTTTATTTACAAATAAAATGTGAATGCGGTAATATCTTTACAAATAATGCTTTTTTGAATTTACAATATTGATAAATCTTCATTTGAGCATCAGATTAATGTTATAAAACCATAAAAAATGAGTTACAGAATCTTAAAAATAATGAGGGAAAAATAATACGAGGGGAAAACATTTCAATACCATTGTATGCTTTCGATTTCAGACGGACATTTACAACAACGTAATGAATTCTTGGAAAAGTTGACTGGTTTACTTAATGGAAGAGATGCAGATTTGATTGCCAGGGTAAATCCATAATTCTGAAATTATTAAATAAAATTAAAAAATTTTTATTTATTCAAAAATGGTTTCTTGGGGAAATTAAAAATTTAAAAAAAACCAAATTGTTTTAAAGGGGGAAAAAAGGGTTTTTCAAAAGGACACAAACAAAAAAAGGAATTTTTGGGAAAAGGGGGTTGACGGTTTTAAATGGACGGAGGATTGATGCCAAAAAATTTTTTTTAAAATTAAGTTTTAAAAACCCTTTCATTTTGAAAAATTTTTCAGAAAAAAAAATTTAGAAACAAAGATAGTGGCATTTTTATTTATATTAAATTTAAAAATTTTTAATTTTGTAATTTTTGCGAAAAAAAAGGGAAAAAAATTTTAAAATTCCCTGTAATTTTCAATATTTTAATTTCCTTAAACTTATCTATAAAAATGGGTTATCACTTATGTTTTTGTTTTAAATTGGTTAATTTTGACAAAACCCAAAAATTAATTTTAAATTTTAAAAAATTTAATTAATTTCGAAATAAAATAATTTTGTTCGTTTACGAAAAAATTTTTTCACTGAAGGAAACATATTTCCTTTCCTGTTCGTATTCCTTTAAATTTCTGCGGTCCCAAAAGGGAAATTCTTTAATTTTAATGTAAAAAATGGAAAATTATATTAAAAAATATTTTTTCATTAAAATAAGGTTTTTCTTTGGGCTTAAAATTAAAAATCGACGCCCTTAAATACTTATTTAAACCCAAGATTCTTGTATTATAAAAAATTAAAAAACCTCTTTTAATATAAAATCCCACGAATTATTAACCGTTCAATAATTAATAAAAAAAATATAAAATTATTTTTTTATAAAACCAAGGCAACCTTTTATAAAATTTTCCACAAAAATTTTACTCCCCGGTTTTTTTGTTTTTTTTTAAAATTTCTTTTTTTTTTTTGTGTTATTTTTTTCGATTACCTTTTTAAAATTTTTTAAAAAAAGCGGGTTTTTAAATTTTCGGGGGCCCAAAAACAAGGGAGGGTTTGGGGTTTTGCCAAAAAAAAGGAAAATTTTGGTGCCCTACCACAAAGGGAACGTAAAAAACGTGCAATTTTTGTTTGTACTTGCTTTCATTGAATTAATAATGTGTTGTGCTGATTTACATGTTTGTTTGTTTCTTTGAAACAAGTCGTATTTTACAAAAGAATTGTATCTATAGCAGAATACTGGACATGACTTAAATATTTTACAGTTACTACGAGGAAAGTACAGACGACAGAAAAGGGCGGGAAACACGTACGCCGTAGATGTTGTTGTAGCTATCGATCCAGCATTGTGGAAAAAGTATCGAAATATTTTACTTTATTTTTATTTATTAGTATTATTTTTTTGGGGGTGTGGGGACATTTAGAATTTGTCACCAAATAATTATTTTAAAGTTTGTTTACTTTATTTAAGATTTTGCAGTTATTTTGATTCAAAGAGATGTAAAACAAAAAAATACAGGTCTTGTGTTACGGAAATATCCGATTAATTACGAGTATTTACGATTTTATAGGTACTATGACGACAACCACAGAAACAACTGAATCCGCCAAACAAGATGAAGCCGAACTTAAGCTACGACAATATCTCTCTCACATCTATAATGGGGTAAACTGTTTTTGTTGTGTTTTTGTTGTTGTTGTTGTTGTTGTTGTTGTTGTTTAATTCTTGCTGTTGTTGTTTAGGAAAATAATAAAGTTCGTGAAAATCCGGAAAGTATCGTAATTTCTTATGTCTTGTCTTATTAAAAATGGCTAATGATGTACGAACTAACCTTCATGTGTATTTGTGGACAGAGGATAATACATCGCTTGGCAAATCTGCTGAATATTAAGAAAGTGATAAAGAACAATTTATTTATTTATTTATTCTATCGCAGGTGAGCTTGCGTTACGAGTCAATTGACGACGCAGAATTAGACATCTACGTTACTCTGTCAGGATTCATTTTCTATACGGTAACTTGTTAATTATTAAATTGTCCTCTGAACATCGTTGATATATTTCATGTTTACGATTATATATTGATATTTATGATGTTAATTTAAGAGGTAGTTAGGCGGGTGGGTGAGCCGGGGGAGACACGGGGATGAGACTGAATACTAAGGTCGGGAAGGGTAATATTATTGTAGTGCGTACAGTAGTACATCTGCATAGAATCAAGTGACGGTGTGACATTTTTTAAGTCTATCATGTACACACTTTTATAATCAGTTTAAAGTGATGAAATACATTTGTTTCATGTGCTTTGTTCTTCGGGGGATGGCACATTCAAATTTCCTTCTTTATCCGGCACTTTTGACACTGAACAAAAGTGTAGCCATGTCTGGTCATGGATTTCATAATTCTTATCAGAAAATGGTTTTTGTCATAAGAATTATCTAAATTCTTTCTGAAAATACTCAGCTTTCATACTTTTTTTGTTTCCTCCATTGAAACGCACTTTGTCGACTTTGGATTTTTCCTTCATATCTCAGACATCTTAATGGACTATAATATTAGCAAAAGCACTGGGTGACAACACAATCTGCTGTTTCACTGATTACCTATCCATCATACGTGGTTAAAAAGTTGTCACTTCTTAAGGACCCATGTTATCCTTTGACCTTGTTCTCAAAAGGTTTAGACAACCAATATCAATGTGCTAGAAAAATGAAAGGAGTAGTATCTTTGTCTTAATAAACTCCTGAAAATATGACTTCTTCCCTTTTGCCACTTGTTTTATTTTTATTATTTTGCACCTCCCTTCCCCGGATCTCGAGTCCCTTTCCCCTTTGCCCTTTTACTTTGTGGACCTATTAAATCACCATTTATTTGTGTTTTTTTTTAATTTCCTTGTCAGTGATAATTATTTCCTTTTAAGTATCATGTTAGTGATAATCCCACCCGTGCTCTGTCTCGCGCCCTATCCGGTTTTTGTTTTGGGTCCTCCTGGGGTCCTTGCCACTAGTTCTTGTTGCTGGGTCGTGTGGGGGTTGTATTCATTGAACGCCGCATTTCCTATCATATTTTAGTAACATTTACATTATTGGCACAAAATTATGCAATATGTACTAATGTTCTGAGACCTTTTTCAGACATCTTTATGTCGCCTTTAATACTTAACTCTTGCATTCAAATTATAGGCGGTGAACAGCACGAGCCCAGTACCTCCGTCAGCTATAGTAACTGAAAACGGTGTTGAGTATGCCGACTGCGATATGTACTTGAATAATCTGGTGACATGGGCGCAGAATCTCGAGAATCTCCCCGATAACGACCACATCGCGGTGTTTACTGGGTAGTTACTTTTCCCGTTGTTTTGTTTAGTTAATAAATTTTACAAAGTCAGCACCAGAAATTGTATATCACGAGTGGCGTAGTGAAATATGAACTTCTGGTGTTCACGGGTTGAAATATATATTTCGATCTTCATATAAACTAAACAAATTTTCTCTTAAATATACGAAAATAATCAATCTAAAACTAAATGAAAGCGCGCCGAATAATTATACAGTTAGGTTGGTTTCCAGTACTCTGTACGATGGAATTTCAGTGAAACAACGTAACGGGCTTAAAATCAAAACAATTAAATATTAGTTTGATATTTCACTGATACATTTCTATAAACCACCGAAAAGCATGTAATAAACATTCTTGTAACCCTCTATAATTGTAACATAAAAAGTAAATTGGAAATTAAGACCATCCATATATATGTAATTATTTATTTTCAGATATGATTTGTATGCAAGTGCGCCACAGTATAACAGCGTTGCAGGATATGCGTGGGTCGGAGGGGTTTGTAACGATTACAGGGTTTCTGTGAACGAGGCTGGTACCTACTTTGAGACGGTGTCTGTCGCCGCACATGAGCTCGGACACAAGTATGTCCAATAAATAGAGAATACCATGCTAGTGTCTGATATTACAAATTCATGGCTAAGAAGAAAAAAAGAAGGGCGAAGCTCTGTCGAGTCCTTCAATTTTTTTTCGTGCCGAGCCTGATCAATTTTGTAATATCAGACTTTTGTTTGGTATTCTGTTTATCATTATTTCAATTTTGATATGCGTTTCTAGAACAAAACCTGTCAAGAACATCTCGAGTTCATGCCGCGCGCAGTAATATATGTTAAGGGTATAATCAATAAGAAATAGTCCCAAATGTTTTAGTTAAATTTAATTAATATTTTTAAAATAATGTGTTCGATTCAAAGTTTATCAATTTAATATTTTCAAACAAGTAAGAGGTAAAAATACTCCGTTCTATTAATTTTATTTCAATATGTATTTATTAAGTGTCTGATCAAGCTGAGGGTGACTGATAAAGCTGAGGGTGACTGATAAAGCTGAGGGTGACTGATTAAGGTGAGGGTGACTGATAAAGCTGAGGGTGACTGATAAAGCTAAATTTAAGAAATCAATGCACTGAATTGATATTTAAAGCCTCTCTATTTTTCTCTGTTTTAGTTTGAATGCCTCTCATGACAACGCCACAGATTGTCCGACCACAGACAGTTACATTATGGCCCCCTCTACAGCTAATTTCGAGCTAGGCGAGCCCTACTCTGTTAACCCGTGGAGATTTTCTACATGTTCAATAGACTCTTTCAAATCTTTTATCGACTCCCTTGGCACAGGCAGGTGAGTAGATTGAAGAAATTTTTAGCGTGTAATCGCGATATACCGCGGCGTCTATATGACGTATGGTCACGTGATAAAATGTCCTGACTTTGGATTTCTTGCTTTGTGTAGATTATATTACTGAAAACAGGCTTTTCGGTTCATTTACAAAACATTTATTTTCAGTTCTGAAGACTTGCAATTTACCATTTTATTGTTTCGTCTGTTACAGGGTAACTTAGACACATAGGGCTCACTTCTCAGTCGTCTGTCTGTACGTCTGTCCGACACAAAACATGTCCGGACTACTCCTTAAAAAACTGGTACTGCCATTACATTTAAATTAACAATGCAATAACCATCTGGAAAACATAAATAATTAATTTATACTGCACGAATTTAACGGGAAGAAAAGGAATGTAGGGATAACTGTCTCATTATCGGCACAAACTTATTTCTCGGCGTTCTTCGTCAACTTCCGGAAAATTTGATTGAAATTAAAGAAGATGTTATTTTATTTTCAGCGGAAACTGTTTGCTTGACGCTGGGAGTTATTACGATTCTTCTGAATACGAAGATCACGTCAATACAATGCCTGGAGAGTTGCATTCCGTGGATGAACAGTGTGAACTATTGAGGGGAGATAACTCTGTTTTGTACACAGAAATAACGGTGATCCTCGTTTTCGTTTAAAATTGTCCAGTTAAAATATTCCATGATTATAAAACTATTTTTATTACAATGCCGTTATGTCTACTGTATATTTATTTGTAGATTGAACCTTTAAGCTTAACATTATGCCACGGATTTATATTACAAATCCGTGATTATGCTATGTACGGAAATGGATTTTTATATGTTTTTAAGGATTCGGAGTCAGAGGAAATTTGTCGGACAATGGCGTGTATAGATGAGAACAATTACTATGCCATTTATGCCGCTGCACGTGGAACTCCGTGCGGCCCTGCGTCTGAAAATAAGGTAAGTTATTTACAGTAACAATAGTCTTGAACGTTTCTGCCAAACACCTCACAGTGATTATCTCCCTTAACAGATTGTAACATTTTTTTACTGATAAGGGGAGATCACTGTGTAGAGGATTACATCTCTGCAAGTGTCATAGGGTATAAAGTACTAAACTATATATGTTTTTAACTTTTTAATTTTAGGTACGCCTAAATTTAACTTGAAGCAGACAATTTATTGACAGTGTTTTATTATATCATGCTCTTTAATTTCACGTTAAGTATCATTTCAACACCTGAATGAGTATAGTAGTCGTTTTATTTTTCTCAAAACATCAAGGTACATACAGCATCATTTATACATCAAAACAGTTTCGTGGCGTTCCAAATTAAATTATATGTACTGTATAAATTATTCAGTTAGCGATGCAGAAATATTGGCGAAATCCGCGAATTGACGAGTCACTTAATTTTCCTCTAGCGTAAATATCAACTTGTCACGGAAATTTAGCTAATATTTCCTCACGCAAAATTTGTTGAATTTAAGTTATCTTACTTTTTGACACGCAGAAATGTCCACTTATACAGTAATTGTTGAACAGGAATCGTGTGTATACTGTAATATCTTGTTCATTTTTACATACATCTATGATAATTTAAAACATTTGGGCGTGTCAAGCTTTAGGCCCTTTCCGTCAAACTTCATATAAGGACGACATTCGGAACACCTGGACAGTTTTTCAATACTCATAGGTCCTTCCTTATACGAAGAATGACTGAAAGAGTCGATTGTAAAATCAATTTGTTTGTGTTTCATCCTGACATTGGTGATTATGTTCTTTTTTCTTCAACATAGTGGTGCATCGAAGGACTGTGTGTGAGCAAATCGGAAACCAATTCAGGTACTGTATAATATAATAATAATAATAATAATAATAATAATAATAATAATAATAATAATAATAATAATAATATAATATAGATCTAGACACAATGTATTCCATCACATCAAAGGTGTCCAGTCAGTTCAATAGGTATAGCGTTTGACTGTGAATCGAGTGCCCCGGGTTCGATTACCAAACGGCGCAGTTCACTTTCTTTGTTATTGACAGTCACTGAACCTCTGCTCTGGCATGTTCAGAAGTTATAAGTTTCTTGCTAAAGTAATGGCAACAAGTACTGGTAAACTACTGGTATATTCATGTGGCCAACTGGCGTGATCCGGAGTGAAAACTACCAACACCACCACTCCATCAGACCATATCAATCAATCCTAGTTTTTTTCCAGAGCCCAGAATAACCATAGTAAACCTATATTGTATTACATCCAGCCTCGTCAAAACATTCCATATCAAGAGCTTCGTTTTCTTCTAGTTCAAAAAAACAAAACCAAAAAAAAAACCATATCAAATTAGTTTTGTACTGTAAGTAATTGTACTTTTGATCTAATTATAATAATATACTATTATGAGTGTTTTAATAAATCCAATAAACGTTCTTTTTAAAATTTATATTGTTGTCAAATAAAAAAGCTCATGATACTTAATGTCTTGTATATTGTTGAATACAATATTGATTATATTGTACCCGTACACCGCAGCAAAACCTATATTGTACTCAGCTAACGCCTCGTTCAATACACCTTTTACTGCTGTCTATTGTATTCAACAATGTAAATAATGTGTTTATGTATATAAATAAGGCACAAGCAACGAAACAAACACGAATACTGGAACAAACACGGACAACACGAATACTGGAACAAACACGGACAACACGAATACTGGAACAAACACGGACAACACGAATACTGGAACAAACACGGACAACACAAATAATGGCACAGACACGGACAACACAAAAACTGGAACAAACACTGACAACACTGGTGGTAGTGAAGAGTGTGCTGATACGGGATATTTTGATGGAACGTGGACTTGGTCATGTGACGAGCTAAATACCTATTTCAAGGATAATTTCAATGCCGAGACGGCAGACTGGTGCCAAGATACAACCAACGGCTGGGCCAACTACTGTTGTGCAATGTGTTCAGGTAAGAAGTTCGATCTTGTATATACAAAGCTAATATAATGTGCAATGTCAGGAAATAAACTTTGTTAAAGAATGTCATAAGTCACACACCAGAACTTTTTTCTATTTTTAAAAGTTATGGTGTTCCGGGCGTGTAAAGGCAGCAACTGTTATATTTTGTTGATGAATAATTTCTACTATGATATTTTAGCAACCGGAACGTCCTCGACTATTATTCATAAATAAATAATCTGAAGACTGACGGAAAGGGCCGAGAAGTTGCGATTGATATTTTAGTACAGTTATATGTCCTGTGTAAATTGTGTCATGGTTTCTCCCCATTGAACTTTAAACTGTATTTCTTAACATAAATGATCTTATAAAAATGATTATTGTGTAAACGTTTAGATGCAAGTACCGGAACGGGCACGGATAATACCGGAGGGACAGATACGGATAATACCGGAGGGACAGATACGGATAACACCGGAGGGACAGATACGGATAGCACCGGAGGGAATGAGGAATGTATCGACATAGGATATTTTGATGGCGCAAAGACATGGTCATGCACCAAGTTGAAAAGATATTTCAAGAACAACTACAATGCAAGGCCTAAAGACTGGTGTCTTGATACAGAAAATGGCTGGGCTGACTACTGTTGTGACATGTGCTCAGGTTATAACTGATTTTCGTAATTTTATTTCCTTGCTTTGCAACTCTTACATTTTGTTTGTCTTTCTCTGAAATACGAAAACAACAGTCAAACCCTGAAGCATAGACCACCGCTGGAACACGGTTAGAGAAACGATTCTCTTATAACTGTATATTTTGCTGCCATTAGCACATAGTTGTATATTATTTTTGTATTGCAGTTAAAATATTCTGAGTTTTATGTTTTCCTTTTCAGAGTATGTGAAGTAAAAGAAAACTACAACAATATGCAAATAATAATTTTACCTCTACCTATGACGTATGACGTATGATCAAGGTTCTAACTAAACACAAACTCTTGTCTTTTAGTAACCTCTTACATCATTTTAACAATACAAAAATATGAAAACAATATCATTGTCTCTCTTTTTTGTAAATTCTTCAGAGTTTCTAATTAATTAACACTAAATTTCAAGTTCATAATATTATAATGAAAAAAAGAAAGTAAGTTTAGACCTCCGTGTTCATGTATCATACAATTTTAACTGTCTGAAATAAACGTCCTCTAACATATAGTAATCCTGTTTTGTTTTTTATTTGATTTTATATATGATCATGTATCAGGTGTTACTTAAAGCGGCCTCCAGCTTTTATTTTCTGTTGGAAAAAAACAATGCTATGTTGTTTCAAACTAAGTATTTCAGTAATAATTTCATCTTGGAAAATGCATTACATCACTGTAAATCTTCTTCAAACAGCGTCCCGCGAGCTATTTATAAACGCAACAATGACATTCGTTTCTAAAAATAGAAGTTCACTAATTTAAATATAGAGAGCACACCGGTAGAGTAGAGATCGAGGGGATAAACCATCATTGTCTTATGTATCATTTCGTCGGCAAATTTCATATGCTACCTTAATTCTTTTGATCTGATAATTTTATATAAAACGATTTATCTAAAAATAACATATTTTAACCTTTTGAAAAGCTAAAGGCCGCTTTAACGTGATGGTGTCCATGCGACCAGAGCAGCCAAGATCAGTTTACCATGATTATGGGTGGAACAAATTAGATCTAGCACCAAAATAATTATTACTCTGCATTATACAAACTGTTACAAACAATTGTTTGTGACTTCATTTTGAGACATGAAAATTTATCCAAGCTTCATTGTCAAACAAAATTGATGTGCAAAGACAGAAGAAAAGTTTCAAGCATCGTCATGTTTAACAAAAAGTGAGAAGCCTTTGGATAAAGGATTGGAGCAGTACCTTTAGACGCCTGCAGAGTCAGGATCACAAAATAGACAAATATCGTTTTGTTTTTTTCTCGCAGATTCTTGCATCTTGCATTCATTATCAAATATAGATAAATAAGACCTTTAAAAGTTTATTAAGTAGGGTGAAAAGGCGACATTTAAGCCTTTAATAATTCAAGCGTCTTTTCCGGTGTGTACTGGATTACGGTATTTAGTGTGGTGCTCCAATCCTTTTTTTAGTCTCACTATTAACCTTTGCCACCGGCAGTAGAGAGCCAGTCTGGCTCGGCATTATACTATTGACTTCAAATATCTCTTACGGTCTGTTTCAAATAGTTAGGTGGACAAATAATTTCAGGAAAAACTCAGCAGGTAAGAAATAAATAGCATTTGTCGGCTGTGTATAGCTTTCTTACATTAAAGAATTCAAAGCATGTCTAGATCTGGATGGTACGTTGCAGGGCCTTTCAGCATATAAGCAACGGGAGAGAGATGTAGGTACAAACAGAATACGGCTGATTTGAAGTCGTATACTGTCTTTGCTAGCACAACACCATCACACAGTTAATTCCAATGGATAATTGTACGTGGGTAAAATGATTGGTTATAACTTTTTACACTGCACAGTTTTAAAACATTTAGAGTGATTTATTATCTGCTTTGCAATAATGTTATCTGTGGCACAAATTTCAAAAGTCTGTGAATCAAACCAACAAAGGTGAGGGACAATTAATTGATTTAAAGCCAGCTACCTAAACCGATTGAACACGGAGGGTTTTCAACCACTAGTCTCTCCGACTTTGTGCATATGTAGATCTGACGAGTAATGAACAGGTTGCAAAATCAAATCATAATTTTCCGTAAAATTCATGAAATTAAAAAAAAAGTCATAAAAATCATTTTTAAAGAATATTGCTTTAATGTGTTTAAGTTTTCTGTCTGTTATTTACGCGACCAAGCAATAGTGGCAACCCGAATATTTAGATCTGCTTCAATGAAATTAAATTTTGTAGGCCGTTATATTACAACTCCAAGTCACAATATTCTAGCAGCAAGTCGTCAGACATACAACCAAGCTGAAACTTTAGCCGTCCGGTTAGCTCAACAGGTAGAGTTCGATTCCCAGACGGTGCAGGTCACTTTCGTTGTGATGCCTCATGAAATCCTTTCTACGACAATTTGCTCTGTACATTTGCTCTACCATGTACAGAAGTTTCCGTTCCTTGCAAAAGTGAAGGCAACTAGTACTGGTAAACTGTTTGACAGCTTGCCCACGAACGGTGCCTTGGCTGAACTGAGCTCTGGTAAATTCAATGTGGCTTACTGCCGTAATCCGGAGTGAAAACTTCCAATACCACCATCACAACCAAGCAGAGGATTGAATCTCAGACATATACTAGTATTGCATATGACGTTTTTAACCATTTGGCTTTCATTGAGTAAGTTCAGCTACAGTATCAGTGTAAATTTGGTTTAGCCAGGTCCAGAATTGAAAAAATACTGACCTTCTACCACTAGGCCACCGCTTTGTTAGTACAAATCAGGAAAATAAAATCCATACGTGCCATATTATTATTATCGATATTTATTTTTTAAAAAAAACCCACACATTTCAATGTACATAATTAATATCACACAATATATATTTTGAGTTATGATAAAATAAAATATTTTATTACCCTTGCATCAAATTATCCCTTCGTAACTTATTTACAATGTACATCACACATAGCCTACATGTCAATAAGTTTTATATACTATAATGTCAATCTCAATATACAGCTATTTTCTTTTTTATTTTAAAATCTTTCTTCATTTTTTTTTCTCTTATTATTATCCTCAATAACACATCGAACACCAGTTCACACTTACCAAACACTTTAATTTATAACTGATATGATTGTCTCACACAGATCCGAGTTAAAAATTCAAACAACAAACCAGTCACAGCATTGGAGCTTTCTCATTGGTCAATTCAAATTCTGAAATACAGACCAGCCAATCATATGCTGAGGAATATGGCCCAGTCTAAAATTATTTATAGAATTTCATCCTAGTGTAAATTTGTATCATCTGCTTGAAGTAGGAACTGATTGGATCGATGTTTCAAGCCCCGCCCTCACATTAAAAATGTCCTGCCTTCCTGTTGACGCCTCAGTTTGGATGACATTTGCTTTTTTCCTTGTGTAATGCTTTGACTTTGAGACTTTAGGTAACTCACTAGGGAACAAAGACTCAGGATGGTTGTTCATATGATCGTCTGAATCGTAAACATCTGAGAACGTATCCAGCCTGAAAAATTATTTTAACTTGTATACCAGTTGATATGATATATACTGTATTATCATGTTAAATAAAGATTTTGTTTTTCAATTTAACCAATAGTCCAAAATTTAATGTGCTTTTGACAAGAATAAATTGCATATTTTGCACTTAAAGACTATATTAAGCTATATCTCATGAAGTATTTTTTTATAAAATTTAGTAATAGAAAGAGCACCGAAACACGAGGCTGTCTGATTTGTACGAGGGGGCATAGCCCCCGAGTATAAATCAAGATTGCCGAGTGTTTTGGTGTTCTTTCTCTTTTGTATCATAGTCAAACATAAAAACACGTTCTCTGCTGTCACAATATGAAACCCCGGGAAAAAGGAACCAATGAACGAGCATCTGAATATGATATTTCTGTCGCTTTCCCTTTCTCTTCCATCACAATATGTAAACCCCAACAAAAATGTTAACAAAGTGCGGGTAACTAATACCTGCACTCCAGTTAACGCACTGTGCATGCATATGTATACGATTTAACTCTGACATATTTTCAACAGAAAGGTCCCCAAACTATGATAAAATAAATAGTAAAATAATGTTGTTTCCATAAACTTATGGTCGATTCTTAGAAGATTTGTAATATATACGAAATGTCTCTCTTATTTAACACGCATAAATATTGTATGTAAACAGAATTAAACGTTCCGGAACAAAAACATGCTGTTATTGGAATTTAAGCTATTAAGTTTTTACTGTTTAAGAAATGATTTTTTGTGCATGACCCATAGGTTTCAATCGTACAGGTATATTTGGAATTATTCTTCTTTGTCAAAAAATAAAACAAACAAAATGTCAACTACAGACAGCAGACGGATAGCTACATAAACTTTAACGTTCTGGATTTGTTCTGCTTGACATTTAGAACAGTCCAATTGAAGTTCAATGGGTTTCAGTGTCAATATAAATATAATGAAATGTCAATGGTATAGTATCTGGTCATAAAGGCTTAGTAGACCGCCTATTGTAGGCCGCCTATACTCGTAGCAATGGCTAGTCATTCTCTTGTTTCATCACGTTAATCATGTTCATAATCTGTATCAGACTAACTGATCAAAAAATAGGAAATTAGCTGAATTTTATGCCAGAACATATTGTACGAAGTCTCTATAAAGCGGCCAACAGACTATAGGAGAATATTGATTATCGAGGTTTTGTGAGCAAACTGAATAATTTCAAACATGAAATAATTTGATGCCCATTAAAGCAGGGTCAAAAGTCAGAAGCAGATATCATCCCTTAACAAATGTATATTCATTTGACAACCGTATATCTATTTACATTTATCAAATATCTATCATTTGGAGCCAAAAAGTTGTGAAATATCTGCAACCGTAACTTACCAGAAGTAGTTGACAGCTACACAATAGTATATGATCAAGCCAATGGAGAGAAGGATCGTGAGAACCACGTATGGCATAGCAACTGGCTCTTGTTCCTGAAGTTAATATAAATCATAAAACATTTTTATTGACCAATCTCTCACTTTGTTTGGTAATAACATGATCGTTTTCTTTTTCTATGATAATGTGCAAGACATATCAAGTTTTTTTATGGATAGTGTACAAGTTATTCGTAGAAAAAAAAATAGTGTTTAACAGGAAGGTCCAAAAATTTTGATTTTTGTTGTTTTTTTTTTTGTTTTTTTTTAAAATGTAATTTCTTTTTAAATTGTCAATTTTGTTATTATGAATATAATGATTATTGGGTTTGTTTTAAATGATGTATACTGGTGTGAGAGAATCAAAATCATATTTGAGCATTATTAGCCCTTTTACTGCCGAAGCTATATGTTTACCAATTCCATGTAAAAATCAACTAATAGGATACATGTGTACTTATTTCTTTACATTTTTTGTATACGAAACTTAAAACAGAGAGAAATAAAGAATCACTAAAGAACGCACAAAATGACACAACTGAAAATGTTGCAATCTCTGTTTGATTGAGCATGTTCAAATTATGGAGCGGTAGACAGAGTTGTCAATGAATTTATATATTTGTAAATCAAATTTACGAAACTTTCAATAAATCAAATAAATCTGTCCTGATACCTGTCTATTGTAAGCAAATAAATGATAATGCAAGTCAAATCAAAATCCATTTATTTCACTTATAAGTGGGTCGATTTATACCCGTCTTGTAGGCGGCAAAAGGGGTATTGACTACAACAGATTTATCACAGGCCGGAAAAGCACAGCTGTGATAATTTTCTATTTCTGGTCAAAGTGCCAATTTGAATTAAAATATACAGATACGAGCGAGTGTTTCAATAAGCTTATAGCTTCTAACACAATCGAACTAAAATAAATTAATATAAACCAAATACAATATAAATAGTTCTCTAAGTTTAAAACATGTGAATATACTTAGTTTAAAAACCTGTACAATAAACTTATCTCCACTTGTTGTTTTTATTTACATACTTTTATTTTTTGTAAATATATTGAGGACAATGTGTTAAAAAATGGGGTGCGAATGATTATCAAAGGTTATCATTTATCAAAACAGACTTAGAACCAATCGGAACGCCCTCAGCTATTATCTATAATATCCAAAGTCTTACAGAAAGGGCCGAAAAGTTGCGATTGGTTAGAACTGCGCTACCTTCACCAGAGTAGGGTAAAATAAGTGAGTAGGGTAAAAATAAGTATCTCTCTCCATAATAAATGAATAATAACGAATATGTTGATTTAAAGTAGAGATTAAATGTATTTGTTCACCCTCAAACCAAACTGGCTAGAGATTGGCAATGTGTGTGGTTCCCTTTTTCTATTTCCATTATTTTACAACAACCATCTGTACCCAATAACATGGGTGCTAGTTTAAAATATCAGAAAACCTGAAAACTCAGTGCTATTTCAATTGGTTTTATATAGAAATAGAGAGCTTTCAGGATTAAAAAAAAATCTGAAAACTTGTACCCATGCAATAATAACATTCAGATTACACAGGATTGTCACATTAGATGATGTTCTTGCAAAGGATACCAACGGCAGCATAAGGCATAACAAGGTCTGGATATAGAAACAAATTCACTTCTCAAAGAATATATAAATGCGTTTCAACCATTCGAAGGAAGAATCGGTCAGTTATATAGACATCAAAGTCTACCTTGAATAGACAAATGTCAAAGTACTGCCTGCTTCTATACTGTATCATTCTGTTAGCTTATATGTTAAACAAGCCACATTATACTTGCATCAAACTCAACATCATCGGAACCCACGGTACACAATCCGTATATACTATTTACCGATACGGGTAAATAGCCTGGGTCATCGATGTTGCAAACTCAGCAAAAAAAAAAAAAAACAACAACAAAAAAAACAACATAAAACCATCCTCAAGTAGCTGCAAATTAAATCTTAGACCTCTTGTATATCACTCTGATGTTCAACTATTTTGTAATCACTGTAATGTTTTTCAAACATTGTAATATTTTTGGTTAAGACAGGGCAAGTATTAATGTCCGTACAACAGCTATTACCTTGTAAGACATTGTACCGTTTTCTCGAGCATGTGCAGTCTACGTAGGGAAAAAACACAACAAAACTATTGTACTTCACAGAAGACAGACAGGTAGACATTCAAAGAAATTCAGCATCAGTCCATGGCTCAAGACATTAAATTTTTATTGACATATCATTTATCAAAACAGAACAGAACTGAACACAACTTGTAACATGTAACTAGAGTAAATAAAATGTTATTCTGTTCTGATAAAAACAAATAATGAAGGAACAAAATAAAATGCTTTATGGTGTTGTGACAAATGCTGTCTTAAAAAAGAAGTGGAATTAATATGCAAGTTTTTTTTTTAAAAATTTGTCAAACTTGATATCTCGTCGGACGTACTACATTTGTATATCAAACTATTAAGATACTCTTCGTAAAATCTTGATGAACGCTGGCTTACATTAATGTGATACTCATTAAAGATCCCAAAAAGTGTATTTTCATTTATTTTTCTGAACCGTTCTGTATATTGAGAAAGATATGCCCGAGTAACGTTATTCTAGCACGTTTAAATGTTGCATTTAAAACAGAGAAAATAAGACCCCCTTAAGAAAGTCCAAAATGGCAAAGTTGCTGATGAAAGTCATAACCGAGTGCAATTTATTATAAATGTAAATTTTTCAGGAATTCTAAAACTATTTTTTTTCTCCTCATCTTTGCATCACCGTTAATTCCAAAACCTATAAAAAATGTTTGTATAAATTAGATCAGACTACTAAATATATAAGATGTTTAAATCTTTATTAAATTTATTTGTCCACCGTTATACTGATTTGGGGATTGTTTTGTTGTTGTTGTATTTTCCCCTATGAAAACGCGCATGCTTTAATTTGAATATTTATCGCATCGCTATGGATGCCATATTGTAACAAAAGATCTATATGATTTTATATATAATAATAAATAAATAAAATTAACACAACTCATGTAGGGTTACCATCTATTTATTTCAAATCTTGTAAAACAAGAGGGCCATGATGGCCCTGAAGTCGCTCACCTGTATATAGGCCCCCAGAGCAGGGCCAGTTTAAACCCCAGGGCTTTTATTTGAACCAACTGGTAGACACCCATTAGAAGATATTTCATGCTAAATATCTAAGGTCTAGCTCGTTGAATTTTTAAAAAAAAGATTTTTTAAGTTTTAACTATACACATATAGTTAAAAGCAATGACACCCCTAGGGCCGGGCCAGTTTTGACCCCAGGGCTTTTATTTGAACAAACTTTGAAGACACTCACTAGAAGAGGTTTCATGCTTGATATCTAAACTCTAGCTATTTGGGATTTTTTTAAAGAAGATTTTAAAGTTTTTGCTATACACAAATAAGGAAAATCAATGTCCCCCGGGGCGGGGCCAATTTTGACCCTAGGTATTTTATTTGAACAAACTTGATAGACACTCATTAGAACATGTTTCATACTAAATATCTAAGCTCTAGCTATTTGGGTTCTTTAAAAGAAGATTTTATAAGTTTTTAAAATATGCATATAGGGAAAATCAATGACCCCCTGGGGCGGGGCCAATTTTGACCCCAGGGCTTTTATTTGAACAAACTTGATAGACACTCACTAGAAGATGTTTCGTGCCAAATATCTAAGCTCTACCTCTTTGCGTTTTTTAAAAGAAGATATTTTAAGTTTTTCTATCGGTTGCCATGGCAACCAGAGTTCTGCATGGAATTAAATTCTTTGAACAATTTTTAAAGGTGACCACTAAAGGAACATTCCTGTGAAGTTTAGTTGAAATTGGCTCAGCAGTTTATGAGGAGATGTCATTTAAAGTAAAAGTTTACGGACGGACGACGGACGGACGAAAAGCGATCACAAAAGCTCACCCTGTCACTTTGTGACAGGTGAGCTAAAAATATAAAAATTTACAATCTATAATATATTTCAAATTTTGTAAAAAAAACATAACATAATATTTCAATGTACAAAAAGTTTATATCACATATTATATTCCCCGAGAAATTACAAAATAAATCTTACATAAAATTCTTCATCCATAAGTTAAATAACATCCACACAGATTACACATGTAAATTAGCTTTAAAGGGACTCCACTGAAGTTTTAATGACATACTAGTAACTGAACTGAAAAAATACTTTTTCGACATCAATATTCCATTTGATGTAGGTTTAGACCAATAACTTGTATGCATAATTCCAGATCATTTGTTCACTTTGTTTTTTCTGAATAATCATTCAAATTGTCAAAAATTACTCAAAATTGAAAAGCGTTGAAACACTTTGAAAGGGATAAAGTACTGTATAAAGAATATGATTCTCAATATATTTCTTATTATCTTTTGCATACCTTTCCGTTTTAAAGAGTCCCAGCTGATCTATGTAAGAAATTCAAGTTTAATGTTTTAAGGCTTTTAAACCTCAGTGGAGTTCCTTTAAAAATAATTTAATCAATCTCAGTACATTTACACCAATTTTTAATGATTTTGTTCTGTTACATCATCAACTGTTGATTTGTACCTTTTTATAAAACTGACTGAATTTGAATGTCTACGAAACACTGAATAATAATTTACTGTAGATCACACTTTAAGATTTCAAGATTTATTTTCAATATATGCAAAAGTCCCACGATAGTGTCATCTGGTTGAAGTGGTAACTGATTTAACCCTTGTTTCAAGCCCTGCTTTCACATTATTTCACATTTGAAATGTCCTTCCTTCTAGTTGATGCCTTAGTTTGGATGACACTTGCAGTTTGGATGACTTTTGCTTTTTTCCTCGTGTAATGCTTCGGCTTAGAGACATTACTAGTACGTAACCCACCAGGAGACAAAGGCTGTCTGTAAAATTCATCATGGTCTGAAGCATAAAAATCTGAGCCCATGCCGATGCTGAAAATAATTTACAATTATGTATAAAATGAACCAGCTTGAAATTGATATATTCATGTAAAATTATATTTAAAAAAATTCAGTTACTTTTCAGAACTTTAAAGCAGCATTCAGTTGCTTTCCAGAACTTTAAAGCAGCCTACGGTTTTTATTTTTTGTCGGGAAAAGTCAATTCTGTGTCGTTTCAAACTAAGTATTTTAGTAATTTTATCTTGCAAAAGTGCATCATGTCACTGTTAAACATTCTTCAAAGATATTTATAGCGTCAGTAACGTTTGTGTCTAAAAATAGCAGATTGGGAAATAAATCTTCAACTATACTAATTTGGAGAGCGGACCCAAAGATCCAAGGTATCGAGGGTTTACCTGATTGTTTATGTATTCTAGTCCAAAGATGTCATTTTCCTTCTTAATTCTTTTGATTTGACAATTATATGAAACGATTTATCTAAAAAGAACATATTTAACCATTAGAAAAACTGAAGGCCGCTTTAATGATTGATTGGTTAAGTGCCTATAATTATTATCCCTAATGGCACATCTTACATTGGCAGTACATTATCAAATACTAATGTTTATCTCTGAATATACTAAAGCTGTCACAGAAGTGACCAATACCCCCTTCATTTTTTGACATAGAACTTTATTCAGGTCCAAATATCATTATTTTTGTTGGTTAAGTTTGGAAAAAAAATCTCCAATGTGCAGGATAGAGCAGACACAGTACAGACAAACTGATTCACGGACAAACTGACACCACAAAGTGATTCCAATAAAGCCAGCTCCACATTATATGGTGGGGAAGGGTATAATAACATGATTAACACTTTAACATTTTTGTCTTTAACCTGCAGAATTTGTGTAATGTTTTGCCTTGCTGAGAATTTGGAACAGTCTAATGAAGTTTATGGGTGAAGAAGATAACCACAAATGCCCCCTGATCCTGTTTCTTGTCAGAAACAAATTATCCAAAACAGGTTTACCCATTCACTCAGTGATGAAAGGAAAGATTGCTAAAAATATTGTTACACAGTACTCTTAGTTACTGTTAAAAAATGTAAGATAGCATATATTATATCATTCACAAACAAGAGCAACATTGTTGCAAAATACACCATCAGAAAAACTTTTGTCAGAGATGTTGGATTATAGATATCCATATAGGAGATATGCCCTGTATCAATAAAATTCCTCAATACATGTAGGAGATATTCTCCGCACAAAATTGTGAACGCCATCCAAAGTGATGAAAAGGGAAAAGGTACAAATCATCTTTACAGTTTGCCACAGTTTGTCTGTCAATGAAATCACTCTATTTTGTTTAAATTTTGCCGAAATATTTACCATAAATATCCATTTCATCATTAAACAACCATAGATCTATTTACAATTATCAATATGCTACCATTTATAGATATACATTATGTTAATATTAATTTTGATAATAGAAAATATTGATAATTGCTACACACAGTCTCTTGACATTAAGTAGATATGTTATGTTTAAAATCCTAGATACTATAGATGATCACAATAATGAATATATATTATATAGTGCCATTAAAAATACTGACAGTTTTTTTTTTTATAAAGGCCAACTTAACTTAATCTGTAATAGGGAACACAGCTTCCCAAACATAGTTTATTTCATTCTTTTATTCAAATTAGAAATATTCAGTAAGAATTTCAAAGATTTCAATATATTTCTTTGGTTAAAATATTTTTCTCAAGGATAAGCATAGTATATCTTTAAATTAACATCTTTAATCTACTAAATGATGAAATATTTGTAAATTGTACTTACCAGAAGTGGATGACACACAGACAATAATAAAACATGGAGACGATGACGAGAACGACCGTGAGAATCACGTGCATGTACGACACCGCCACCACCTCTTCCTCCTTTAGTTAATATAAAATATCAAAACATTTTTATTGACAGTTCAAATACATTCCCACTACTTTTTTTGGGTAATACTCAATCAAAAACTCACATTTCCACCACTTTTTTTGGGTAATACTCAATCAAAAACTCACATTCCCACTACTTTTTTGGTAATAACCAATCAAAAACTCACATTCCCACTACTTTTTTTGGTAATAACCAATCAAAAACTCACATTCCCACTACTTTTTTGGTAATAACCAATCAAAAACTCACATTCCCACTACTTTTTTGGTAATAACCAAACAAAAACTTACATTCCAACTACTTTTTTGGTAATAACCAATCAAAAACTCACATTCCCACTACTTTTTTTGGTAATAACCAATCAAAAACTCACATTCCCACTACTTTTTTTTTGGTAATAACCAATCAAAAACTCACATTCCCACTACTGTTTTGGTAATAACCAATCAAAAACTCACATTCCCACTACTTTTTTGGTAATAACCAATCAAAAACTCACATTCCCACTACTTTTTTGGTAAATAACCAATCAAAAACTCACATTCCCACTACTTTTTTGGTAAATAACCAATCAAAAACTCACATTCCCACTACTGTTTTGGTAATAACCAATCAAAAACTCACATTCCCACTACTTTTTTTTTGGTAATAACCAATCAAAAACTCACATTCCCACTACTGTTTTGGTAATAACCAATCAAAAACTCACATTCCCACTACTTTTTTTTGGTAAATAACCAATCAAAAACTCACATTCCCACTACTGTTTTTGGTAATAACCAATCAAAACTCACATTCCACTACTTTTTTTGGTAATAACCAATCAAAAACTCACATTCCCACTACTTTTTTGGTAAATAACCAATCAAAAACTCACATTCCCACTACTGTTTTGGTAATAACCAATCAAAAACTCACATTCCCACTACTTTTTTGGTAATAACCAATCAAAAACTCACATTCCCACTACTTTTTGGTAAATAACCAATCAAAAACTCACATTCCCACTACTTTTTTGGTAATAACCAATCAAAAACTCACATTCTTACTACTTTTTTGGTAAATAACCAATCAAAAACTCACATTCCCACTACTGTTTTGGTAATAACCAATCAAAAACTCACATTCCCACTACTTTTTTGGTAATAACCAATCAAAAACTCACATTCCCACTACTTTTTTGGTAAATAACCAATCAAAAACTCACATTCCCACTACTGTTTTGGTAATAACCAATCAAAAACTCACATTCCTACTACTTTTTTGGTAAATAACCAATCAAAAACTCACATTCCACTACTATTTTTTTTGGTAATAACCAATCAAAAACTCACATTCCCACTACTGTTTTTTGGTAATAACCAATCAAAAACTCACATTCCCACTACTTTTTTGGTAATAACCAATCAAAAACTCACATTCCCACTACTTTTTTTTTTGGTAATAACCAATCAAAAACTCACATTCCCACTACTTTTTTTGGTAAATAACCAATCAAAAACTCACATTCCCACTACTGTTTTTGGTAATAACCAATCAAAAACTTCACATTCCCACTACTGTTTTGGTAATAGCCAATCAAAAACTCACATTCTTACTACTTTTTTTGGTAATAACCAATCAAAAACTCACATTCCAACTACTTTTTTGGTAATAACCAATCAAAAACTCACATTCTTACTACTTTTTTTGGTAATAACCAATCAAAAACTCACATTCTTACTACTTTTTTGGGTAATAGCCAATCAAAAACTCACATTCTTACTACTTTTTTTGGTAATAACCAATCAAAAACTCACATTCTTACTACTTTTTTTGGTAATAACCAATCAAAAACTCACATTCTTACTACTTTTTTTGGTAATAACCAATCAAAAACTCACATTCTTACTACTTTTTTGGGTAATAGCCAATCAAAAACTCACATTCTTACTACTTTTTTGGGTAATAGCCAATCAAAAACTCACATTCTTACTACTTTTTTTGGTAATAACCAATCAAAAACTCACATTCTTACTACTTTTTTTGGTAATAACCAATCAAAAACTCACATTCTTACTACTTTTTTTGGTAATAACCAATCAAAAAATCACATTTCCACTACTTTTTTTGGTAATAACCAATCAAAAACTCACATTTCCACTACTTTTTTGGAAATAACCAATCGAAAACTCACATTCATACTACTGTTTTGGTAATAACCAATCAAAAACTCACATTCCAACTACTTTTTAGATTACATAACCAATCAAAAACATTTGTATGATAATGTACCAAAGAAAATGTATATAATATTTGATGGTTTACGTTCATGCCTGTCAGCAGCAAAATTATCACCATATCCTGTAGTTAATATTATACTAAATCATTCATTTCTTTTGGCCTATTTTGGTAATTGTTATAATTATACTGATTTCGTACATAGTATTTTGTATGGAAGTCATTACATTTTCCAACCCTACCGAACACTGCACCGCATATTCAATGCTACTTTTTTCAGTTGTTTAACATCTAAAATGCTCCTAATCTGTTACTAAAACATTTTTAAACACATAATATAATTTGACCTAATAAAATATCACATAGTTATCGATTGCAAATTTAATTTTATACCATAATTGTTTCAAATTGACATTTATAATAAATGATTTATCTTAAAATAACATATTTAAACTTTTGAAAAGCTGAAGATCACTTTAAGTTTTATAAGTACAAATATCCTGTTTTCATATCTTCTGAATATTCTAGAATTATTAGAACACTGTTAATACCAAGTGTCTGCACTCCTTGTGAAGATAGTGGGATTAGCAAAGTTTTATATTTGAGCCGTGTCATGACAAAACCAACATAATTGGTTTGCGAGCAGCATGGATCCAGACCAGCCTGCGCATCCGCCCAGTCTGATCAGGAACCATGCTCTTCGCTATCAGTTTCACAACTTGTAATAGGGTTTGTAAGGGAACAGCATGGATCCTGATCAGACTGCGCGGATGCGCAGGCTGGTCTGGATCCATGCTGGTCGCAAACGCACAATGTTGGTTTTGTCATGACACGGCTCATTTACTTTGTTCATATTTTGTGAACATGATGAGCTCATTCTGCAGGTCCTGGGGGTTCAAACCTTGTGAATATTAGAGGTTCACACTTTATAAATATAAACCAATCTTACACCTTGTGAACAGGCTTTCTTCACCCCTTCCACCTTCACCACAGTTGGGTAAAAAAAAAACCTCTCTCCATAATAAAAATCGAAAAATAAGATATTTTTGATGTATTTCTGTAGTAAAAAGTAGGGATACAGGAACATTTAATTACCATACTATATGTATGGAAAACAGGGCATTTACTTAATGTACTACTAATATATTTGGTTACGATCAAACAAAGCCACGCTAAAAACTGTCATGGTGTGTTCTCCTCATTTCTTGGGGGAATTTTTTAATGTTTTTTTGTTTGATTATTTATCAACAACCATTTTGCAACCAGTACATAATTTCTTAGTCACAAATGTATTCTAAGCTGTCATACAAGCCAAATCCCATGAAAAGACACCAATGGCAGCTAACAACAATCTTAAGAATGTACAAATGTTATCAGAATTTATTTTTTTCCAAAATCGCTCACTCCTTTCTTTTGTTTACAAAACAGGTATTTTTAAAACATGGCAGGGGTAAAAGGATGGCCAAGTGGAAAGCCTGCTTATTGGTTTAAACCTTTTAAACACCAGAAACTTACCTGGCTAATACGCTGTTTCTATGTAAAAATATACATGTATTGGAAAAAATATAGCCAAAAATTGCTTTGTAAATGTTTCTTGCAAAATAGAACCTTTAGTCCAAATTAAAATTTTCAATATTTGACTCAAATATTTTTATGACTTTGTAACAGTTTATAAAGTTTGCCTAAGAAAATGCCATTATTAGATTTCTAAAATGTTCATGGATAAAGCTTAAATCAGAGATGAATGTTTTTTATAAGAAATAAAGAAAACACTCTGGAACACAGATTTATATAAAACTAAATTTGAAAATATATTTAAAGTACCTGAACACTTTTGACACAGGTAAAACCTCACATAGTAAATACCTCAAACAGGTTTTACCTCACATAGTTTATACATGAGACAGGTTTTACCTCATATACTATATACCACAGAGGTTTTACCTCATATAGTTAATACCTCACATAGGTTTTACCTCACAGGTAAAACCTCAAAGTGAGGTAAAACCTCACATAGTTTATATCTTAAACAGGTTTTACCTTACATAGTTTATACTTCAAACAGGTTTTACCTCACACAGGTTTTACCTCATATAGTATATACCTCATTCAGGTTTTACCTGACATAGTTTACATCTCAGGCAGGTTTTACCTCATATATTTTTTTCTTAAACAGATTTTTCTTACACAGGTAATACATCACATAGTTTATACCTTACATAGTAAATACCTGTCACAGGTTTTACCTCTGACATATAGTAAATACCTAAAACAAGTTTTAACTCACATAGCTTATACTTCAAACAGATTTTACCTCACATAGCTTATACTTCAAACAGATTTTACCTCACATAGTTTATGCCTCACACAGGTTTTACCTCAAATTGTTAAGGACATTTTCATGAGTTTTCATGTAGACATATTGGCAAAATTAAATCTGTTCTATATTATTTCTTAAAACTTGGCATGCTGCAAGAATATGATAATAGAAACATTTTGAGTGAAAACAATTTGGGGGTCACCGTTCTTAAAACTGAGATATCTGTCCTAAAGTTTAGCTGAAAGATCTGGCCCACAAATAAAGATCAAGTTTAGCTGAAAGATCTGGCCCATAAATAAAAATCAAGCTTGGCTGAAAGATGTGGCCCACAAATAAAGATCAAGTTTAACTAAAAGATCTGACCCACAAATAAAGATTAAGTTTAACTACAAGATCTGACCCACAAATAAAGATCAAGTTTAACTAAAAGATCTGACCCACAAATAAAGATCAAGTTTAACTACAAGATCTGACCCACAAATAAAGATCAAGTTTAACTAAAAGATCTGACCCACAAATAAAGATCAAGTTTAACTAAAAGATCTGACCCACAAATAAAGATCAAGTTAAGCTAAAAGATCTGTCCCACAATTGACCCTCTAACCCATGACCTCTTTGTTAAGTGGCAGACATCTTAACTCTCAAGTCACCACTCCATTATGAGAGTGCAATACACAGTGTATATTGAATATACAAAATTGTATAATTAAACTTAAATTTGTTAACCACTAGCAATAACATACATGTAACCTAAAATAATTCAATATCATAAATAATATGATGTACTCAATGTCATAAAATAAAATGATGTCCTCAATGTCATAAATAAAATGTTGTACTCAATGCCCAGTGATTTTCCTGCTTATATAACAGACTCCGAAAAAGGGCCTCTTCCCAATTGAGATTTTCTTTAAAATCATGCAGTTTTCCCAAAAATCTGAACTTAAACCTGCTTTTTTCTTCCCAAATAAGCAATTTTAGCGATATTTTTTCCCAAAATCAAGAGGCTTAGGCCTCTTCCCAATTAAGTGAGAAAAATCACTGTTATTGCCATAAATAAAATGATGTACTCAATGCCATAAATAAAATGATGTCCTCAATGTCATAAAATAAAATGATGTACTCAATGTAATAAATTAAAATGATGTACTAAATGTCATAAAGAAAATGATGTACTCAATGTCATAAATAAAATGATGTACTCAATGTCATAAAATAAAATGATGTACTCAATGTCATAAATAAAATGATGTACTCAATGTCATAAATAAAATGATGTACTCAATGTCATAAAATAAAATGATGTACTCAATGTCATAAATAAAAATGGAATGTAGCCACAGCAAATAACATGATACCTTGTATCTTCTAGCAATGTATTCTTTATAATAAACCTGTCAAAAATTTATATCAGAATACAGTGTACATCTTACTTATAAATGAAATATTGAGAAATATTGATGAAATTTAATATGTGTTGTCATTTTCCACATTTTCACTGCAGTGAAACATATTTTCCATATTTTCACTGGTGTCTTGATGGACTATTTTCTGCTAAATTCAGCCAATATATAAAATTTAAAACTGTGATGCCAAAAAGGAGAAAACTGTATGTAATTAACAGAAAATTCAAGTTTTTTTTATATAAATATAGGATTTATTTTCATCTTGTGCTATGAAAATTATCATATTTCAATATGATATTTGTGAATATGTTGTGTATAATTATGTAAACTGTTTATACATTGCAATAATGTTATGTACATCAGCTGAGTCCCACATGGAAGATGGTGAAGCAGAATATGCAAGTCTTTTTAAATAAAGGCGTTACTTACTAGATAATAATACTACATCACTCAGAACTTGATCACCATATTTTTACAGTAATATCTTATATGAACATCCAAATGAAACTTATATTTCTATTTCTTTTCATCAATATTTGAAATGCTTAAATGGTTAAATCCACTTTAATATGAAGCAGATAATTTATTTGTATGGGACAATGACTGAGTGAGTGTTAATTAAGTCACAAAAAACTCATTTGAGCCGCGTCATGACAAAACGCACATAATGCGTTTGCGACCAGCATGGATCCAGACCAGCCTGCGCATCTGTGCAGTTTGATCAGAATCCATGCTGTTTGCTATCAGTTTCCCTACTTGTTATAGGGTTTGTAAGCGAACAGCATGGATCCTGCTCAAACTGCACAGATGCACAGGCTGGTCTGGATCCATACTGGTCGCAAACGCACTATGATGATGATGGTTTTGTCATGACACGGCTCAAATTTTAATTAATCAAAGTACATCCAGTTTATCAGATACATTGTGTACATGAAAGTGTTTCAATCTTACCTGTATACTTGAGACATCAAAATATTTCTTACATGTCAAATACGAACAAACTGATTCTGACAGCGCACCTTAAAATAGAGAATATATGTGAAGGTTAACCCACCTTTTCTCACGCATTGACATCTTCAGAAGCCAGGGGACATATTTAAAGCCCGAGTACACAGGGTACAAGATTTAATAAGTCTCTAAGGCTTCTGCAAATGTTAATGAATGAAAAGAAAAGTGCATTACTGCTATTCTTACATAAAAGTATACTTCTAAATCGGTAAATCTACATTTCTTTACTTGTATATCATATTAAGAACCATACCCTGTGCCGTGTTTTCCATGTGCTAGTGCGTTATCATTTGACAATTATGTTTTGATAATAAAAGTTTAAAACTCCCAGGGCTGTCATTTGCATTATGCTGTTTAAACAATGCTCCCTGAGTCATGCATATTAAACAAACATGCAACAATGGGGCATGGTCATAAGCCTCTATCTGCTAATTCATGTTTTCTACTTTGTTAATGTATACTGGAGTGTGCAATTTTTATACAAACCTAAGTGCACAATTTTTATGCAAGTATCGAGATAAATTGTCAAACTAATAAAGCCTAAGGCATCAGTATTTTTATGTTCGTTTTGACCAGGCTCAATGCTAGTGGCTGACCAAGTTATAAATCTTCATCATGACGCCCGCCCATTCAATTGATAATGGAATGTTTCACAGTAGAAGATCGAAAAAATAGTAAAAGATATTCTGCACGTTTAGATAAAAGAATATGACAGACCTTTCTTTATTAAATTATTAAGTTGTTCATAAATCTCAAAACAGTATTTCCAGTCCTATCATGTAAAAAACCTCAGTGAAGTTTAAATCTGTATTGTTCATCCATTTCACTTTCCTTATTCTAATTCTTTTGTTAGATTTCATATTATAATAATCTGCAGTAATAAAATAGGTTTAAAAACTGAGAACCTACAAACGAAGTTCTGTAAGACCTTAACATACTTCAAATCAAAACTGTGTAGAAGTGTTAATAAATTTCTGCTATACCTGTCAGTGTTTTGGATGCATTCCAGTTCAAATGTTCCGGTACACAACTTTTCATCAAGTCCTAAAATATACACAATTAAATGTCTGTACATGTATAATACCAATTGCACAAAATATTATACACTTTACATTCAATTTATACAAGATCATAAAAATCCATGTTACATGCACCATCAAAAGTTAGGTATTTCAGTATAAAGAATAATGTATTACATACTAACAATTTTTTTTGTTGGGTTTTATGTCACACCAACACTAGAAAGGTCATATGGCGACGTTCCTGGTTTTTTTGGTGGAAGAAGACCTAATACATTCCCCTTTGTGCATTATTTCAGGCACAAATGGACATCTTAGTAAAATCACCATAGTCTGTAAGCTAGCTGGACAGCTTCCTCACATTAAAAAGTCCAGTCCCTTACAGGATTCGAACCCACAGTGGTGAAGGACAAGTGGTTTGAAGTCAACAACCTTAACCACTCAGCCATGGGTGCCCCACATACTGACATATAAAACAACAAACTCACCATGCAGTCTTGTGACAAATCTGCCATATCATCCTCCATACATAAAGCTACATCCCAGAATGTTGGCTTAGCCACACCCATCAATACATCACAGCGAAATATCTCACAGAAATCAGACAGACAGACGGAATCCGGCTCCTAAACCAGATAACAAAGATTATAAACTATAATTAGGTCATAATAATAATTTAAATGTGTATTTTCCCACTTTCAATTAAAATGATAAAAATTAATTAACTGTCACCTGACCAGAGGCACTATTCAAATCATATGTTTCTTTGTATGGATTGTTGGATTTTAAGCCGCACCAAAACTGTTAAGGTCATATAACGACTTTTCAGATTTGCTGGTCAAGGAAGACCTCAGGTGCTCTTCTGTGTATTATTCAAGGCACAAATGGACACCTTAGTAGAATCATCCACATTCTGCAAGCTTGTTGGATAGCTTCCTCACATGAAAGATTAGAAATCCCTGATTCGAAGCTATAGCAGTAAAAGCAAGTGATTTGAAGTTAAAGGCATAACCACTTGTTCATGGAATGGATGCACTTTTAAAATCATATAAATATAATAAGAATTGCCAATTGGACTATGCTCAACTATTCTCAGTGGTTTATAGTAATAAAGAACTGGATTATGCAGACATCTTCCAAGTTCACTATGGAGCAATAATTCAAACTGCGCGAAAAAGCAAATGGTAGAAATTAATGTCTTATTTAGGCCTGATGATCGTTGTGATGTATAAAGTGGAAATTAAAGCCTTGTAAAGGCTATATATCAATGACAGTATATCAAGTGATCATGCATTTTTCAATGAAGGTAATAGTTATTTATGTATATATCCCGTATAAGTATGATAACTTTTCTGATGTAATGAAAATAATAGTTCTGCCAAGGTTAAAGCTGCAAGCCTCCAGATGATCCAAAATATTTCAAGTAATTCAAATATTAGAAAAATGTATTAAGATCTTAGGAAAAGTAAAAAGATTCATTATAAATTTTAATCTACTATTTACATGTTCTGTGTGATTAATGACTGATTTTGCAGTATCAATTACTATAATTCTACTGCGTTATTAACGCAGTAAGAGGTATTTATGTATATATTGACCTCTTTTTGGTAATTTATGTGGATTGTAAGTGACGTTTCAAATGTCTAAATTACTTTCTTTGTTCACTACACAGTATTTTACTTTTATGTACATTTTCAAAATTTTCATGAAAATTAGCATGCTGCTTTAAAATCATGCACAAAGACTGACTGATTAAAAGCGATTTTAGCTTCTGATTAATTATTTAATGAGGAAGGACAAAATACTTACATTATAAATAGAACCAGAATGTCTGTTAGTAAAATGACTATCTAAATATATCTCTCCTATGAAAGCTTTCCCGCAGTATCCACATGACCATCTTGATGCTGATTCACGCTCTTTGTGTTCCTCTTGGGCAATATACTTGTCTCGATCTTTGAAAAACGGACATTTGTACGGGACTTTTGCCCCCACTTCTCTATAATGAGGTATTAATTCCTGAAATTAAATCAAAATTTAAATGAACTTTTTTCTTTTTCATTACAATAAAAACAGTGTCTCATTGTACATAAGTCCGATGATCACTACTTTTTGCTCCGGGGTCTATATTGTAGTGTTGACTGGTGCTTGTACACTCATGGTTGTGTGTTTTAATTCCCACAAAAAGGGGAATCTCTTGCTGATTTATTTATATTTCAAACAATAATTTGACAAGAACTTCCTATACAGTTATATGCAATGACAGATTTTTCATAATCTTAGAAAAATGGACAGGTGACTGTCTTGAACTTCAATACTATGTAGATTTATGCTGAACTGATACATGCCATTGTTATACAAACCTGATATATGACATAGTTAGACAGACCTGATATATGGCATTGTTATACAAACCTGATATATGACATAGTTAGACAGACCTGATATATGGCATTGTTATACAAACCTGATATATGACATAGTTAGACAGACCTGATATATGGCATTGTTATACAAACCTGATATATGACATAGTTAGACAGACCTGATATATGGCATTGTTATACAAACCTGATATATGACATAGTTAGACAGACCTGATATATGGCATTGTTATACAAACCTGATATATGACATAGTTAGACAGACCTGATATATGGCATAGTTATACAAACCTGATATATGGCATAGTTATACAAGCCTGATATATGATAAACTTATACCAACCTGATATACAAACTTTATATATGACTTAGCTATACCAATCTGATATATGACATAGTTATACCAACCTGATATAGGGCATAGTTATACAAACCTGATATATGACATAGCTAAACCAACCTGATATATGACATAGCTATACCAACATGATATATGACATAGCTATATCAACCTGATATATGACATAGCTAAACCAACCTGATATACAAACTTGATATATGACTTAATTCCTTATAAATGACATAGTTATCATAACTTGAAGGATGACATAGTTATACAGATCTGATATTAGACTCAGAGAAACCAATCTGATATATGTCATAGTTATACCAATCTGATATATGTCATAGTTACACCAATCTGATATATGTCATAGTTAAAACCAATCTGATATATGTCATAGTTAAAACCAATCTGATATATGTCATAGTTAAAACCAATCTGATATATGTCATAGTTACACCAAACTGATATATGTCATAGTTACACCAATCTGATATACAGTTGACTCTCAATAAGTCAAAATAGCTTTACTCAAAATTCCGCGTTAGTCGAAGAATTTCTAAAGTCCCGTCAAATTTCCTTCTTTATCTTTGTATTTCAACTCCGCTTAGGTCAAATTTTGACTTACCGAGACTCCTGTTTAGTCGAAAAAGAAAATTTGATCCCGTCAATTAAAGTCCAACATTTTTTCATCTAAATTAGTCGAAGTGTGAAAACAGCCAACTGATCAAAGGTCGCCGACATCAAGGTGAGATGTTGTCACTCGTGATTCAAACGTTTCATGGTAATTATAATTGCCGGTCATCATGTATTATTAACAAGTCGTAAAAGTGGCTTTAATCGGTTTCAGGACTTAATTGGTTTTAACAGTTAGATAACTAAATTAAAATTTAATTACATTTCTTTAAGAAAGTTGACTCGTGCCATGTTATTAATGTAAATGACATTTGTATAATTAATATTCCGTCAAATTGCATACATTAATATGTACTTCCTGTTCACGATAGTTGCTACTTTCGTTTTCGTCCGATGATCAATTCACTTCAGATATTAGATAAATTATTGTTGAAATAAATGTGTTATTGTGTTTCATTATAATGAATTGTCATGAGTGCTTATAAATAACATAGGCTTTACTGATAAATTCTGACAAACTTGCATTTATGACATTGCTAGCAATGTTTGTGTTTATATTTCACTATTAATATACATGTATTAAATTTTGAATAATATATTTACGTTCATTTATAATTTGTAGTTGTAAGTGATTAACCGTCATTTCAACGGTTAAATATTGCAGCATTGCCGCTATCAGCAATAACAAACCTACTTCTTTGCACATTCAATCAGGCACATGTATAAAAATTCGAATGTCAACGTAATGGCGGCAGATCCACATTACTCAAATTCCGTTTCTCTCGAAGTTAAATGCCCAGTCCCTTGGATTTCGAGTTACCGAGAGTCAACTGTATGTCATAGTTACACCAAACTGATATATGACACCGACTCTGTTGACAAACATATCTGATATATTCAATATATGACATATTATGCTTTGACTTACACATATTATTCTTACCTGATATATAACATTTCTAACAGTCCTACATTTGTCTCTCTCACAGCTTTCACAATCCACCACATAAATAAATGGAATCTGAAATAGGAAAAAAACCTGAATATTAAATATATATACAAGTATGTAAAAAAAAAATCATCACAGTTAGTCCTATAAACAATTTTCTTCAAGAACATATTACATGAACAAGGTATTTTTATTGATATCAGGTTATTTCTTCAAATTTACAAGTTACTATAAGAAAATTCCATTGACAAGTACTGGTTTATAAGATCAGTGGTAAATCAAACATTTATAATGCTAGTCAGAGTGTTACAAGAAACTTATTTTTGGCACCAAAATTTCAGAAATGGGGGGCGTGACAATAAATGCTTTATTTATCAATCTGTAATAGATGATACTATCAGATATGTAATATCATGACAAATCATGATCAAATTTACATTTAGTGAAAATAGATAGGTACAAATCAGACTTCTATGTTCATAGGCTTTGCCTATTTTCATATTAGTGAGCTCAAAGAGCTGGCCAGAAGGGTTTGCTCGCAATGCTAGCTTTACGGTAATTCTGCTAGATAATGATGATTTTGAAAACTTTCCTGGCACAGGATTGGGATTGAGTTAAAAATAATTTAATTTTTACTCTATCACAACACTGTGACAGGTTCCTGTGGTCTGCTAATTTCTGTCGGGCAGAGTCTGCCTTTTACCCCTCACTATAATTTGGATTTGATGGGTCAGCAATAGATGTGCCCGAGATCTTGGCTTTTATAGACGACTTCGATATTGGGCTTGTTGGTACGTGTCAGATACAGAGATTTCCTTGTTATTTATTTCAACATCTAAGCATGGAGCTAAATATAGATGAAGAAGAAACTGTGACGTCACACAGTTAAATTCAGTATCAGCGGAATTGTGTTAGCGACAGTTATCATATGTTGCGGGATTTTGCGAGATTTAATACATCCTGGGTAAAAGTAGCCAGAATACCGCCACATTGAATTCCTGGAGGTACATGTACAGCAACAAAAAAGATGAAGCATTTTATACTTATATTAGACACAATAGTTATTCATTCTAAAACGTACAACACACACTTTTTCACACAAATATTTCTCTAATGAAAATCCTTGTTGGTAGATGTAATGTAAACAATAATTCACGGATATCGCCGAAGTTTAACGAGAGCGCGAAAATTGAAGACTAGTGGGAAAACCCGATTATCATCGAAGCGCACAAAGGATTGTGGGTCTGAATCTGACTATTGTAAATTTTCGGACCTTCCTATCCGTTGTAGTCATATATATATCTGTGGTCTTTATACGGGGAAGTCAAAGACCAGGCCCGCGAAGCGGGTCCGGGCTTTGGCTTGCCTGGCTATAGACTACACGTGTATATTTTTAAAAAAAACAATTAAAAAATATATAAAATTCTATACCTATCAATGAAATTTTCAGTGTCAGTTCTAGATAGGCGCCGCCATTTACAATGTAACTCAATGATAAAAGGCGGTATATTCCAATAACGGAACAAATCTCAACTTTTCGGATTAATAATAATCGTCCAGTGTTCCAAGTGAAAACGGAAGCGGGTATATATAATACCGAATGACACCTTTAAAACAGAAACAATGAAAGGATTTTTTACCGACTTCCCCGTTCATAGGCTTTGCCTAATTTCATATTATAAATCGCCAAGTGTTCTTTTTAGAAGTGCGCAGGGGACCAGTCTGAACGGAAGCGATGCATTAAATACCGAATGACACCTTTAAAACGGAAAGAATGAAAATAATTTTTTAACGGCTTCGGTTCCCCGTTCATAGGCTTTGCCTTATTTCATATTATCTGTGGTCTAAGTTCAACAGTTATTGAGAAACAACAATTTCAGTAAAACATGATATCAGATTTTGACACGTTAGATAAAAGAGTTTTCTATAATGATTTTAAAAGCTTTTACCAGATAGACCAGATGTAAATACTTAAGCATCCTTTTAAAACTTTACTTTTTTATTTATCAACTAAAATCATCGTTGTTAACAGACGCTTGTAAACGATAACAATCCAAGCGCTCGGTGTCCATAATTTTACCAAAGTATAGAAATAGATAAGTTCGGCGGAAACTGAAGACGCTGTATTCATAAAATTGATTTTAAACCCATAATTAAATGTAACTCTATGCGAGTCGTCTGTAAATCTTGTTGCAAAAATCATGTACACTTAAATCAAAATTTACACACCGGATATTTTATCGGAGTGAAAATTATCGTCATCACCGAATCAAAATGGCTGCGCCCATGAATGCACGTTAGTTGATTTCAATTAGGAAAATTATCAGCATTCACAACTATGGATGTCGTTGGCAAATATGAAAAAGCAAAGAAGATTATGGATGAATGTGAAAACTCTCAATTGGTACTCGAAAAAAGAAAAGAACACATTAAATTGGCACCAAAATTTCTGGGAAATGTCCGTGCAGGAGTCCACCAACAACTGACGGACAAGCTTTTGCAGCGTCATCAAGTGTTAGTCAATTTTCGTTTTTCCAAAAGAGACTCTTGGTAAACATGTCACCAGCTGAAAAAATGTGCCTGTCGGAACTCGAACCAGGGACCATCTAAATACTGTTTGGCAGCTCTACCAAACAAGTTCCTGCATATTCTCTCCCTATAGTTCAATATATCAGAGGTTACAGGCTTGTTATAATTTATGTCAATCAAGTCTGGCGTCTAATACGGGGAAGTCAAAGCCTGGGGCAGCGAAGCGGTTCATTGCTTTGGCTTGCCTGGCTATAGTCGACACTAGTAGTAGTATATTTAAAAAGGAAAAAAAAAGAAAATAATATCAAATTCTATACCCATCAGCGAAATTTTCAGTGTCATTTCGTGTTGGGTGCCATAACGCAATGATAAACGGCGGTGTATTCTGATAATAGCCAATCACAACTTTTCAACTTACAAGATAAAGATAAAAGCCAAGGAATTCTGATTGAAAACTGATGTGTAGACTGGTCCTCTGCACACTTCTATAGGGACCATAATAGGACAGGGAACCAGAATAAACAAAAGCAGTCAGTTTATAAAATACCTAATGGCACTTTTAAAACGGAAAATGTAAAATGAAAATAATGTTTATTTTAACTGACTTTATTATGCCTAATTTCATATTAGTTATTGCTAAATGCTAATAAATGCATAGCATCATAAAAAATTCAAAAAAGTCTATTGCAGAGATCTGCCGAGGACGCGATTTTGCGCCATTGGCGCTAAAAAAATGAGAATGGCGCAGGAAAATCGGCAGCAAAGGGCCATGGGCGCATCTAAAATCTGTGCCAGACTTATAAGAAAACAAAACTGTCTGCTGGGTTATTTAGTCATCCAGTCAAAACTGGTACCAACAGCAACATGTTACCCATGCTCCTGTAATTACGCATATTCTTGAGTTTATCCATCCCCCTATAGCTTTTGTCCATGTTATCTACTTACCGCATTTCTTCTCATAATCCCTTTCCCACACAGATACTTATTTCTACTACCGTAAATTTAATCCAATAAAACAAACAAACAAATTATACAACTACTTAATATTTAAAATGATTATCGGTAACTGAAAAAAAGTGTTGCTATTTTAAGAAATGCTGTAAGTTACAGTATAATCTGACAGGTGTTCAACTTGATCAACCCTAAGGTCACTCAAGTTCACGCAAGTTTTGGCTTATGAAGTGTAAAAAAAGATGTATATTTCGTCATCAGAATGTTTGACAGGGTGACTAACCAATCAGAGAAACATTGTGCATGACTTTTTTCATGATCAAAAGGTCTGTCGGCAAATGTCTTTGATGTATGCTGTCTACACAGAGGCATACAAGGGGCAATAAAATTCGTCAATATACAGTGGTAAGGGACATTTGGTGCAAAGTAGGAACAATTAAATGGATAATGCACAATATAAGACATTACAAGTAAGAACCAGCAATTATGTGAATAAATTTGCATATCAAATTTTTAAGCAGCCATTTAAAAAATATTTTCATTTTTGCCTGCAATTAATATTAGTTAGAAAGTTACCATGTAGGCATAATTTATAATTATTGGTAAAGTACTGAATTATAAGTGAACCATTTGTCATAAAATATGATTTAAGTTTTATTACTGGGGAAATTCAATTATCTACAAACTTTTTAACAGTTATTTTGGTCAATGTTTATTTATTTTCCCAAGGCCCATACTTTGGTAAAAATGGCCCATCATTTTCAGACCAAGTGGGCCCAGGGCCCAGTACTTTCAAATTCTTGGCAGATCTCTGCTATTGTCTTGCCTTTCAAGCTTAAATCAAATGCTTATATCTTCTTTTCTTTCAATTTCATGTTCAATCATTAACAAAAACTCTCAAACAATGTAAATTTCAATCTATTTTTGTCTGTTGGCCATACTGGTTCAGTAAAGTGCTTTACAGATTGATTCCAAACGGAAAAATATATTCGAACACGCTGACTGTGCATGGGCTGTTATTTTGTTCAAAAATATTCCGTCAGTAACTTCTGACTCATTTAAAAGCTTGCATTTGAATTAGCCAATATGATTTCGTGCACTGTTTGTCGGCTGTATAAGGAATTAAATTAAATGAGAGGACTTAATCATTATTTTTCAGATGTGACAGTTTAATTATTTTGTTTAAAAAAGGTAATTATTTTTTAAGTTTAGTTCATAAATATGTCAAGATTACTATAAATATGTATAAGTTTTCTTAATTTTTTTTTTTCGTACCGCCAAATTTTCTTGCGGAAAGTGCTATGGGTTTTAAGTAATTTCAATATGATGTTGCTTTGCCCAGAAGTAAAAATATCACAAAGCGACGTCATATTTATATGACTAATTCGCTCCCCAAAATAGTGAACAGTTAATATGAAATTAGGCAAATAGGTCCCTCAGTACTTAATGTACCGCTGTTGTTTTCACTCTGAAGACGGTAGTAACACTGAAAATGGCGACCAAGCTAGATAAAACACTGGAAATTTCACTGATAGGTACTGTATAGAAATCTATACAAAAAATCAAAGTTGTTTTTCATTTGATTTCCTTTTAAATGCACAGGTGTTGTCTATATTGTGGGCAAACCTTTGACTTCCCCATATAAACTGTGAATTTTGTCTCCACTCAGTGTTTTTTTTCCACCCAATTGGGAACAGGCCCTATACCCACTACATTGGGAAGTTTTGAGTCGGGGAAAGAGCCAAATTGGGCATTTTTGCATCGTGAAATAAAGCAAGTTTATACTTTTATAGTATTAGTATTTTAATGTGCCTATCATCTGCGATCCATCTTCCTGGTCCCATTTCAAATGTGTTTGAATATATATATTATATTATTTCAGTATTCATTTCTTTATTACAGGTTGGATGGATTTCCCTTGGCATACACAAATGTTCGAGCACTTCAGCAATTTGGCAAGATTATTTCCGACCATACTTGTATACATTTCGACATTGAAGCAGATTTTATCATTTTCAAGCCAGCCGTTGGCCAAAAACTGAATGGTTTGTTCAATTTATTTAAACAAATTGATATATACAATCAAATTTAATTTGCCTGTCATCTGTGATCCCAGTTCCACTTCCAGGAATTGATCATAAATTTTGCAAATTTCCACAAAATCAGGTCAGCATGGTGGTTTTGTTATGGCTGATTATCCCTGTTTATTACCAGTCTTGGCCTTTGAAACTTTGAAATTTGTCTCATGTAAACAAGTTATCCAGCTAGTATGCGGGAACGTTTCGGGTATTTTACGTAAGCAGAACATTTAGCCAGACCTTTTCCATTCATTGCTTTGGTCAACTTGCTCACTAACAAGTATCCACAAACATAACCACATGTTTTTTTGTGCAAAACCACAGGTTTCAACCAGAGACTAATGTATTATCCTCAGTTGTAGCCTAATTTGGGATAACAAAGTTAGTTTCAATTTACAATAAAACTGTAAAACCACTGGAAAGGTCCATAGATTAGCTGTTTTTACCAAGACACATGTCTTATTAAAGTACATTAAATAGTTCAGCATACAAGATTCTTAGATTTGATTGGTTTACAACAATGTTTAAGCTATGTTTAGGGATTTTATGAAATCTCTAAATTTTTTGATTTGGTTTTAACAGCAGTGTTTTGATTGGTGAACCCGCAGTGGTCTAATATTTGATTTCTAAATTTTGAAATTGGTTACAGCAATATTAAATATTAAAATATCTAAATTTTAAAATTGGTTTAACAGCAAGGTTAAATATGATATTCTAGATTGTGAGATCGGCTCAGAAAAAGTTAAAAAAAATGATTTCCTAGATTTTTGATGGCTCAGAAGAAAAGGTTAAAAATATTAATAATCTAGATTTTTTGATTGGCTTTCAGAACAAAGTTTAAAAAGTGATATCTAGATTCGCGTTAGTTTAAACAGCAAAAGTCATTGGGGATATCTTTAGAATTTTTGGATTTTACATTCAAAGTTTTAAATTTATTGTTATCTAGATTTTGTATTTGGTTTTACATCAAAGTTGAATAATGATTATGTTTTTTTTGATTGGCCCTTACAGCCAAAAAGGTAAAAAACAAGATAAGCAAAAGGGCATATTGGATGTTTAGTGCACAATTTCATTTTAATTTGCCTTTGGACACCTCACATGTCAAGCAACAGAAAAATTGTTTCCCGCCTGATATTTTAATGGGAGAAGAAATTTAAAGATATCAGGTTCAAGAAGTTTCCACAGAAGAAATGTGGTTTTCAATCAGAGAGGAAAATTTGAAAGGTTTCTATCACCTGAACCATGTAAAGTCTTTTTCATTCTAAAAATTTTATTTATTCTACTGTTAAAATTAGTTTGATTTGAAAGGCCCTTTTTGTTTTGGGACTTTAAAATTTTGCCTTTGCAGCCATGATTTTCAATTTAAGATATGTTAAAGAAATGGCAAGTTTGATATTTTAGAATGTTGTATAATGAATGCTCAAAAACACTCTTTACAATGGTTCAGACTAAGTTGGAGCTACTTTAAGTCTACCAGAAATCTTTCTCTCAACCCATTGGCAAGGTTTTTGATATCTGGAAAAACTGGCCTCAATAAACTTGCCCCCTCACCGTGGGTTTTTTGAACCCCATGGTAACAGTTTGGCTATTAAATGACCAATATTTTGTTCTACATTCACCATTAAAGCTGGAAATTTTTAAAGTATCCTGTTTATTAATGGTCTGTTCCCAACAAAGTTAATGATCTAAAAATTAAAAGGGAAGCATTTAAATATATTTTTTGATTAGGATTTCTTGATTTTATAATATGAACAAAATGTTAAGGCTTTTGCCAATAAATATGAATATGTGTATAAATTTTTACTTGCCCTTTACTCCCCTGTGGGTTCGAATCCCTGGCCCTCGAACTTTTTGTATTACCCATCATGGTGAGCATTTCTAATCCACTAGCCTTCGGATAGTGGACGGTTTTTCCAGATGCCCATTGTGCAAATGAAAGTTTTGGAAATATCCAAAGTTGTAATGCTTTTTCGTGACTTTTTCTTTTTTTTATTTTTGTTTATTAGCTAAAAAGTAAAAACATGAGGGACTGTTTTTTAATTAAAAGGGTTTGGGAATCATGCTGTTAAAAGGATTTTTTGTTTAAATTTAAAATTTTTTTTGGGAAATTTTGGGGTTAAAAAGATTAAAGACTGAAACCAATTCATGTATTTTAGGATATAAGGAAAGTAAATGAACAAAACTGTGACTTGTTATAACCTGTGGAACTGAGCATTATGATTAAACATTTTTTAAAAACTATTTATGTGATGACCTGTATTAAAAATTTATTATATCTGATCTTAATAATATACCCTATTATACCTGTAAAAGACTCAGACTGTAATTGAACCTGTGATATATGTAATTTAAACTAAATGAATAATTCTGTTAATTTAAATAATGATAGTTTTAATTTAATATATGACATCTTTTAATTGAACTTTATGACATCAGGTTATTTGAACATCTGGTATCTTTTAATTAAATAAAATATATTTTAAATTGAACCTGTTGATATTGTTAATTGAATAAATGGTATCTGTTTAATTGAATGTATTATATATTAAAATGGAATTTACATGGTAATCTCTAATCAATTAATATTATTTCCCCTTTTATTAATGAATTTAACTTATGGTAATCAGTAATTAAATATATGATATAATGTTAATTTTAACTTTATGGTATTAAAAATTAAAATAATGATAATTATTGTAATTTTAAACTTATTGGTATCAGTTAATTAAAAAAATGTATATATATGTAATTTTAAACTTATGGTATCAAGTAATTAAATATATGATATATGTAATTAAACTTATGGTATCAGTAATTAAATATATGATATATGTAATTAAACTTATGGTATCAGTAATTAAATGTATGATATATGTAATTAAACTTATGGTACCAGTAATTAAATGTATGATATATGTAATTGAACTTAATGATATATGTTATTGAACTTATGATATATGTAATTGAACTTATGATATATGTAATTGAATAAATGGTATCTGTAATTTGACCAATAATATCATTCTGTAATTTAATATTTAGAACCTGAACATTACAACTAAACAGAATTATGATTAACTAAAAAAATGAACCAATGTTATCTGTAATTTTCATAATGATATATTGACCCAGTAATGTCTGTAAATTAAATGTTTGTTTTCTAACATGGAAAAAAAATCTGATATTGAATCTTAGGTATAGATCTGTAATTAAATATTTAGTGTTTGTAATTGAACATTATTATGAAATGTTTAATTAAACCTGCATTATCTTTAATCGAACCTATTGTAGATTTTTGTCACTATTGAACATGTATTTTTATTTTATTCTTATTTTTTTCACAGAGAAAATAGCAGGGTTTTATTAATTACGCCTTTATCTGAAAGTGATAAACGAAAAAGAAAGAAAAAGGATGTGGATGCTGCAGAAGAAGGTACAGTAATTGAGCAAAATACAGGGATTGAGGATAATGACATTGTAACTCCCAAAAAGAAAAAGAAACACCAAAAAGAAGTGGCTGAACTGAGTCAGGACGGTCTTTCTGACACACTAAAACATGATAAGGATAATTTGTCAGTAAATGGTACATTAGAAGAAGAATCACCTAGAAAAAGTAAGAAGAAACATAAAAAAGAAAAGAGGAAGATAACTGAGGAAGATGTAAGTTTAGTTAATGGTGCGTTAGATATAGACGACAGTATTGCTTCATTGACGTCTTGTGAACCGTTATTTACTAGCACACAGGTTGACGACGTCAATAATAACGAGGGAGGTAAAAAGAAGAGCAAGAAGCACAAAAAGAAACATAAAGTTTTAAATGATACAAACGATAGTGAAATTGATCCTGATAGTTTACTTCAGAGCGACAGTCTTGATCCTACAACCGAGTGTTCAATTAATGAAAGTGAATTGACAGATTCTAAACATGAAATTGAAAATAAGCATAAGAAATCCAGGAAGAGAACTCATGGGGAGAGTAATTTTACATTAATAAAAGAAAAGATTGTTAAACAGGATTTGGACTTTGCTGAACCAAGTCCGATAAAGAAACTAAAAAAGCAAAAAAAAGTTGTGGAAATAGACATGGACAGTTCAGCAGATTTTGAAGACACTTCTAAAAGTAGAAAGAAAGAAAAGAAAAAGAAGAAACATAAAAATAAAGAATAATTATTTTTGATTAAATATAAATATCTACAGTTAGGCCAGCTGACAATAATATTAATTCACTGACAGTCAGATTTTTGTTTCTGGTACGTTCAGTCAATTTCAAATTTTAATGTTCATTTACAAAAGGTTTGGTCCTTCATATGCTTCTTTTGTACAAGTTAGTGTGTTCTTTAATACAATACATAGCAAAAATTGTGCTCCATTTGATTCTCCAATTACATAGCAAGAATTGAATTTGTGCTACATTTAATTCTCTTAACATTTTTACAACTTAAGTACAGCACTTTGTGAAATTCAAAAAAACTACTGATTAAAGTTTTAAATGCAGTATTATTGACACAAGCATGAAATTTCTTCATTTGGAACTTGACTTAGCATTATGATTAAATATCATTTTCAAAGAGCCATAACTCTTGACATCTAGATGTTTTATGATATATTGTCGTAATGAATTTCTACATTATCCAGGCATTTATTTTGCGATCAAGTTCCTGGAAGAAAAGGGCGCTGTCCTCGGAGCTCTAGTTTGCATATTTTGACCAAATTTATTATGGTTTATATTTATGAATTGTTACTTGAAATACATGCTCCACAGTATCAATATTGATGAATGACATTCCATTGTGAAAAATGAGCCGCGTCACGACAAAACCAACATAGTGGGTTTGCGACCAGCATGGACCCAGACCAGCCTGCGCATCTGCGCAGTCTGATTAGGATCCATACTGTATGCTTTCAGTTTCTCTACTTGTAGTAGGGTTTGTAGGCGAGCAGCATGGATCCTGATCAGACTGTGTGGATCCATGCTGGTCGCAAACCCACTATGTTGATTTTGTCATGACACGGCTCAAATCTCTAATCAACATGACTTCAAAAAAAAAGTTCCTTATTGAAATAGTTTTGTTCAAGCACTATAAAAATAGTTTTGTTCAAGCTCATTTTTTAGCAATTGTTGATATTTCTTATTAAGCACCTTTTTTTTAAATTATTTTTTAAATGTATTTTAAGGATGCAAACTTTGAAACAAGGTATTGTTGAAAAAATACAGGTTATTGTTAGAATAATGTTAAGATTACACAATTATTATTAATTATATTCATAAATAAAAGATCGAGATAATAAAAACATTATAAGATATGCAGTGTTTCCTATCTAGGATTTATAATTAAAGAGGTAGGTTAGCAGATTGACAGATCATGGTCAGAGAACTAATAGAACTTTACAACAAGTAAGACATTTTAGGTGCAATGTTTTTCTGTTGTTTTCTATAAAAAGCTTAACCACCCATATGGGGCGTCTGTGGCCGAATGGTTAAGGTCGTTGACTTCAAACCACTTGCCCATCACCGCTGTGGGTTTGAATCCTGACAAAGACTTTGGATCCATTCATGAGAAGAAGCTATCCAGCTAGCTTACAGAAAGTCGGTGTTTCTACTCAGGTGCCCGTTCGTGCCTGAAATAATGCATGGAAGAGCACCTGAGGTCTTCCTCCACAGCTAAAGCTGGAATGTCGCCATATGATCTATACTGTGTTGGTGTGATGTAAAACTCGATCAAACAAACCATCCATATGTCCATGGTAATGTCACAACATCACATCCTACTTTGGGGTAGTTTAAACAATATTTTCTACACAAAATAATACTAGGGGTACATTACAAATAGTTTGAAGTACATAAATCTTGAATATACGCAAATATTAATGTTAGACACTGCCATGAAAATAAGTATTAAATACTTATATTAATTCATCTCCTAAGGTGTTTGAACTGGGTAACTGGCTATAAGCCTATTGAAACACTTGGATCCATTGCTAGAACCAACTAGTACTAAACAGTGAGTGTTAAACAAAAGTTTCTTGCTCATGATAAAAAACTGCTTCCCCCCCCCCCCCCCAATTTTTCCATCAAAACTGATTTTTAAGTGCTGCAACTTCTCAAAGGATTGAGATAGAGTCAAAGGCTTTTCAGCGTTGGTTACCCGTTATCTTAAGATCGACCCGAGGCCATTTTTTCTAGCCTGTCACATGTCCAACATTGTTTTGGCGACGAGGGGGCTACTGCCCCTCTTCAAATCCCCAAATAAAAGGGGGCATATCCCCCCTCTAGCATCACCTTGATGTACCTTTTTGATAGGGGGCGGCACTGAAAAAGTGATCATCACTTTTTGTAACAACTTTTCTCAAACGAAAAACAGTGTTTGGGGCCTAAATAGGGCATTTTTTCACTTTTCGAGGTCTGAAGAAGGGGGGTTGGGGTGAAAAGCCTTCAAAACAAGTCTATGAGGTTAAAGGTTAATTGGGTAAAATATTTTTGGTATCATTTGCACTTTTAGCGCAGTATTTGAATTGTGCGACAATGTTTACTGTAACATAATAACATGTATCAGTCAAAGAATAACATAATAATATTTGAAACATCTGTTTATTAGATACCAGAACGAACGTCTGCAAATTTGATAATGTTAATTAATCAGTTGGATTGGGAATTAATTTCTAAGATTGGGAGAAAAATAAGCATGTTTGCCATTGGGAATGGGTCTGATATTCTAACTCATGATGACACTGGGAAAAGGGCTCACAATAATTTGCATACTTGGAAAAAAGGAATAACACAAATATGTAAGTTGCAATAAAACTTTTAATAAAGTCAATGAACACATTTAATGTCATATTTGGTTAGACTAGAAAAATAAATTACTGGTGATATAAATTACATTATAATACAGTGTAACTTCCGAATTCCGGAATTTCTGAAATCCGGAAACTTCTAAAAACCGAACAATTTTTTCGGTCCCAATTTTTTCCCTTCTATTTTCTATCAATATAATACTTCTGAATTCCGGAACTTCTGAATTCCGGACGATATTTTCGTAAAATTATAGTCAAATCAATGCAATTTTACCTCCAAAAACCGGAAATATCCAAAGGTGTGAAATACATTGTAAATCGAGAATGTTTACCCTGCAGGAAGATTTAATCTCCCTATCGATTGTTTACTTAATTAGCGGTGATCGTGTAATTTGACACGCGTTAAAATCACAAACTGTGAAATGGTATGTTTGAAATGATGCGGTTAATCAAAGTAATTTACGACGGTCAGTTAATTTGAAGTGTTTATTAGCGGATTAAATGACAATTAATTGGACAATGTATGCATCAAACGTCTTTAGGGATTTTATTGCATTTGATGTAATAATTAATTAACTAGCATCGGACGATATGTAAGTTTATGCAATTAACAACATTTCTACAAACTGATAGAAATTCAAAAGCATTTGCAGTTAAGATAAAAACGTATTCTTTTCATTCACATCTTTATCTTGATTAAAAGACTATTATATATGATATTACAGCAATCTTCCTTGAAAGTTAGTGATATTAAGTGGCTTAGTCTTGTCCACATTATCATGAACCTCTGAATTCCGGAAACCTCTGAAATCCGAACTTTTTGAGAAGTCCCATGGGTGTTCGGTTTTCGGAAGTTACACTGTAGTAACATTACATTACTTGATAAAGCATTTAGCTTGGCTACTCTCTAAAAAAAATGAGATCACAGAAAACTCCGGCCCTATAATACATACAAAAGATTGGGCCACATGTTCATTAAGAAAGAAATCTGGATCAAATGATCCTAATTTCATTGCTTTATGAAAAATAGATCATCATCAGCTAAATCAATGTGATATTATAACAAAATCTGAAGCATTGGTGATTTGTAAAGAAACAATCTAGCTATGGGATAAATTTAAAATAACAATACAAAGTAAAATAATTCAAACCATATAAAAAAAGAATCAAATTTAGGATCAATATCAATATTTTGATCAAATTTTAAACATGCATAATTATTGTGTAAAGTAAATTTTAAGAATTTTCTAAAAATTCATGATCTCATGCCATTCCATATTCATGTTAGTATTAAAACTATAATCTATGAAAATAATCAATGGAGAAATTTTGAAATAATATTATATAACATTTGATTCAGATCTAGACTGCGATCCTTAGATATTTATGAACACAGGGCCTGTGATATCAGATATTCAAAATAGAAATAGTAAAAATTGTATTAATATGTCCTTAACAAAGAAATACTTGTATTATGTCCTTAACAAAGTAAAAATTGTATTATGTCCTTACCAAAGTAAAAATTGTGTAATGTCCTTAACAAAGTAAAAATTGTATTATGTCCTTAACAAGCATAGTGAAAATTGTATTATGTCCTTAACAAAGTAAAAATTGTATTATGTCCTTAACAAACACAGTAAAAATTGTGTAATGTCCTTAACAAAGTAAAAATTGTATTATGTCCTTAACAAGCATAGTGAAAATTGTATTATGTCCTTAACAAGCATTGTAAAATTATGTCCTTAACATAGTAAAAACTTGTATTATGTCCTTAACAAAGTAAACAAGAGGGCCATGATGGCCCTGAGGTCGCTCACCTGTATATAGCACCCCCTCCCGGGCCAATTTTTACCCAAGGGCTTTTATTTGTTTATTTGAACAGACTTGGTAGACATCCATAAGAAGATGTTTCATGCTAAACATCTAAGTTCTAGCTCATTGGGTTTTTTAAAAGATTTTTTAAGTTTTTACAATACACATATAGTTAAAAACAATGACACCCCTGGGGCAGGGCCAGTTTTGACCCCTGGGCTTTTATTTAAACAAACTTTTGTAGATATTTACTAAAAGATGTTTCATGCTTAATATCTAAACTCTAGCTATTTGGGTTTTTTTTCAAAGAAGATTTTTAAGTTTTTGCTATACACAAAAAAGGAAAATCAATGACCCCAGGGCGGGGGCCAATTTTTGACCCCGGGGGCTTTTATTTGAACAAACTTTGTAGACACGATTAGAACATGTTTCATGCTAAATATCTTAGCTCTAGCTATTTGGGTTTTTTCAAAGAAGATTTTTAAGTTTTTGCCATACACATATAAGGAAAATCAATGACCCCCGGGGCGGGGCCAATTTTGACCCCAGGGCTTTTATTTGAAAAAATTTCGTAGACACCCATTAGAACATGTTTCATGCTAAATATCTTAGCTCTAGCTCTTTGGGTTCTTTAAAAGAAGATTTTTTAAGTTTTTACTATATGCATATAGGGAAAATCTATGACCACCTGGGGCGGGGCCAATTTTGACCCCAGGGCTTTTATTTGAACAAACTTGGTAGACACCCACTAGAAGATGTTTCATGCCAAAAATCTTAGCTCTAACTCTTTGGGTTCTTTAAAAGAAGATTTTTTAAGTTTTTACTATATGCATATAGGGAAAATCAATGACCCCCTGGGGCGGGGCCAATTTTGACCCCAGGGCTTTTATTTGAACAAACTTGGTAGACACTCACTAGAAGATGTTTCATGCCAAATATCTAAGCTCTAGCTCTTAGGGTTGTTTAAAGTAGATATTTAAAGATTTTTCTTTCGGTTGCCATGGTAACCAGAGTTCTGCATGGAATTAAATTCTTTGAACAATTCCTGTGAAGTTTGGATGAAATTGGCTCAGTGGTTTATGAGGAGATGTCATTTAAAGCAAAAGTTTACGGACGGACGGACGACGGACGGACGCTGGACGAAAAGCGATCACAAAAGCTCACCCTGTCACTTTGTGACAGGTGAGCTAAAAATATATTATGTCCTTAACAAGCACAGTAAAAATTGTATTATGTCCTTAACAAAGAAATACTTGTATTATGTCCTTACCAAAGTAAAAATTGTATTATGTCCTTACCAAGCATAGTGAAAATTGTATTATGTCCTTAACAAGCATTGTAAAATTATGTCCTTAACATAGTAAAAATTGTGTAATGTCCTTAACATAGCAAAAAAATTATTATGTCTTTAACAAGCAAAGTTAAAATATTTGCCTCATCTGTCAACAAGTTAAAATATTTACCACATCTGTAAACAAGTTAAAATATTTGCCACACCTGTAAACAAGTTAAAATATTTGCCACATCTTTAAACAAGTAACTTAGTTAAAATATTTGTCACACCTGTAAACAAGTTAAAATATTTACCACATCTGTAAACAAGTTAAAATATTTGCCTCATCTGTAAACAAACTTTTCAGGTTTTTTTTCCACAATTTCATGACGCATCATGCTTTTTTTCACAAAATGAACAGGACCAGGCACCTTCACAATTTTGACAAAAAAATGCCCTGAAGTTAAAATATTTGTCACACCTGTAAACAAGTTAAAATATTTACCACATCTGTAAACAAGTTAAAATATTTGCCTCATCTGTAAACAAATTAACATATCATCATCTGTAAATAATTTAACAAGTTAACATATTTGCTTCATCTGTAAACAAAATATTTCCCACATCTGTATACAAGTTAAAATATTTTCTTCATCTGTAAACAAGTTAAAATACTTGCCTCATCTTTACATCACATCAACACAGTATAGGTCATATCGCGACATTCCAGCTTTACTATTGGAGGAAGACCACAGGTGCCCTTCCGTGCATTATTTCAGGCAAAAACGGGCACCTGAGTAGAACCACCTACGTTCCGTAAGCTAGCTGGATAGCTTCCTCACATAAAAGAATCCAAAGTCTCTGTTGGGATTCGAACCCACAGCGGCGAGGGGCAAATGATTTGAAGTCCACGACCTTAACCACTCGGCCACGGATGCCCCTTCAAATATAGATATATATGTCTACTCAGATAGGATGTAAAAATTGTTTTTGAAAGTTATTCCTAATCAAGTAGAAGGATTAAATTATGTCATTATCTACATATACATGTCAAAATCTCATAATGTAAAAAAAACCCC